>NC_034201.2:16617907-16917907 GCF_002021735.2 Oncorhynchus kisutch | reverse complement strand
AATGAGAACTTGTTCTCAACTGGCCTACCTGGTGAAATAATAAAAAGCCAAAGCATTGACGATTTAATATATCCAGTCCTACTGTAGAAGATGCTCAGAAATAAAAGGGCTGTCAGATGGAGAAATCCTCAAAAACTTTCAGAGCTATATCACCATAGAAACACAAAATTAGATTATTGGCACACCCGAGATCTCTGTTGGCAAATAGTTTGTTTTAGCCTTTGATATGTCTATGTGTGGAAATATGGCTTGCCTAAAACACTGTACTAGATAGTCATTATAATATTATTCTCTTAGGTTATATTGTAATGTTAATGTACCTTAAAGGGTTTAAGACTGGATCTCTGGCATGTTGCTACAGCACATTAAACCCCCCCACCACCACCATTCTCAATCGCCCATAAAGGTTTATTGGTGCTCTTGTGGGGCTAAGTGCCTTTCGCTCAGTAAAAGGGCTTTCTAATATCCTTTTATTTTTCAGCTGTATGTCGTTAGACATGAGGCTGTGTGGGTAATGGCTTTACATTAGGAACTCAGGGCTGGTGAAGTGGCTCAGTCACCCCTGGTAACAACCGTGCACTCCCATTCACCCCCAGTTCTTACATCACCACCCCCATTAAGCTTCAACGTTACCATAACCTGCACATACTTGACACACAAATGCTACGTTCATTATGTAATCTTAGATTTTAGAGAAACTTTTCTCACTTCCTCATCCTGCAGACATGTAGATCTTGCTGACTGGTCTGTCATTTAATTACCTGACATTGATTTAAAAATGTCTATGTTTAATAGAAGCCCCGCATGCCAATTGCAGGTCCAAAATGTTTTAGAATAACTTTTTCAGTGGTCATTCATGGGGCTAGATTAGAAACCAAAGAAGGAATATATCTCTCTGGTGGTGTTCTGGTGTCATGAATCTTTTAAGGCTATCTGAAGGACAAAATACGAGTGAGGTGTTTATCTAATGGCATGTTAACCATTTCCGTTACAATACTGACATATTCCACTCATAAATAACAACGTACTGTCCAGAATAGAGAGACAGTTAAATGTAATTTATAAAATGTTTTCTTAGCTTTAATCATTTGTATTGCTTGTCTAAATCTCATGTTTGGTCATGTCAATAAATTGCTTATTGCTCAAGTGAATATTTGTATTAACTCTCTGCTAGTCAGCTCTCATTCAGGGGTAATTGGTTTATTTTATTCATGCACATAATTTTCACTAAACCATTTAGAGATATGGGCCTTTCTATAAACAATGGGGCTAATGTGTGACATTGAGATAAACATTTCAAAATGGTTTGAATAAAAAAATCAAATGATTTTCATGCAGTTCCACATGTGTACCCAGAGGAATAAATGTGAGTATATACAAATTGGCCTCACCTATATAAACAACATATACAATGACTTATATACAGTAATCACCCCCCTTGGCATTTTTCCTATTTTGTTGCCTTACAACCTGGAATTAAAATCGATTTTACAGGGGTTTGTATCATTTGATTTACACAACATGCCTACCACTTTGAAGATGCAAAATATGTTTTCTTATGTAACAAACAAGAAATAAGACAACAAAACAGAAAACTTGAGCATTCATAACTATCCACCCCCCTATCGCAATACTTTGTAGAGCCACCTTTTACAGCAATTATAGCTGCAAGTCTCTTGGGGTATGTCTGTAAGCTTGGCACATCTAGCCACTGGGATTTTTGCACATTCTTCAAGGCAAAACTGCTCCAGCTCCCTCAAGTTGGATGGGTTCCTGCTGGTGTACAGCAATCTTTAAGTCATACCACAGATTCTGAATTGGAGGCCATTCCAAGACATTTAAATGTTTCCCCTTAAACCACTCGAGTGTTGCTTTAGCAGTATGCTTTGGGTCATTGTCCTGCTGGAAGGTGATCTCTGTCCCAGTCTCAAATCTCTGGAAGACTGAAACAGGTTTCCCTCAATAATTTCCCTGTATTTAGTGCCAACCATTATTCTTTCAATTCTGACCAGTTTCCCAGTGCCTGCTGATGAAAAACATCCCCACAGCATGATGCTGGGGATGGTATTCTCGGGGTGATGAGAAGTGTTAGGTTTGCGCCAGACATAGTCTCCCACATGCCTTTTTCTTTAAGCAGTGGCTTTTTTCTGGCCACTCTTCCATAAAGCCCAGCTCTGTGGAGTGATTTATTTGCCTGTCATCCAGGCAAAGGGTGGCTACTTTGAAGAATCTCAAATATAAAATACATTTTGATTTGTTTAACACTTCTTTGGTTACTACAAAAATGGTTTTATGTCACATGATTTTGGACAAATCCGCCAAGACACCAACCATGATAAATTGTTAAACAGGTTTTAAATCAACTTGTGAATTTCATTGAATATAGCTATGATCCCCCCCCCCTTATGTCTTAATGTAATGACAAGAAAAAAATTGTCAGATTGTTATCAATTACTTATCAACAGCCGTAAAAAGTTGTCCAGTGTAGGAAATCCTCACTGATACCCTAGTTTATAGAAAGACCCATATACTGTAATTCAGTTTTTATGCTTGATGGGAGATTGAGTTTATTTTATTCAGAGCTAATAGAATCACACGAGGCTATAAAGTTTTATTTGTCTTATTATTATTCCCCCTTTTTCTCACAATTTCAATTATGATCTTGTCTCATCACTACAACCTCCAAAAGGGCTCGGCGAAGGTTGAGTCAAGCGTGCTCCGAAGCATTACCCGCCAAACCATGCTCCTTAACACCCGCCCACTTAACCAGGAAGCCAGCTGGACTAATGTGTCAGGGGAAAAACTGTTCTACTGATGACTGAAGTCAGCCTGCACCCGCCCGGCCCACCACAAGGAGTCGCTTGAGCTCAATGAGCTACATAATGCCCCCCCCGGCCAAACCCTCCCCTAACCCAGACGACGCTGGGCCAATTGTGGACCTCCCTATAGAAATCCTGGTCATGGCCGGTTGTGACACAGCATGGGATCGAACACAGGTCCGTAGTTACGCCTCAAGCACTGCAATACAGTGCTTTAGAACGCTGCACCACTCAGGAGGCCCTTCTTAGTCTTATTATCTGTGTCTCATTTCAAAGTTATGCAATTGCACATGCTGGTGGATTTTTGGTTGTTTTCTTTGCTGTGCTTTTCAGTAGGTAACTGAAAATCGTTTCAGTAACTCTTGACAGGGGACAGGCCCGTTATGATATCAGGGTCTTTGTTATTTGCCCTCATTATCATATAAAGGACATTGTGTTGCATATTATTCCCCCAATGTTCTGTGTTCAGCCTTTGCCTATCATTAACCAAACCTTTTATCTGGAAAGTCATATGATGCTACCACCTCTTGACTGTTTTGTTGCTAATATGACTCAGAGTCAAATGGATCTTGTGTCAATAGAGATGCCTCATCATGGGACCAAACATCATCATTGATGACACATTGATGTAACAATCATCCTCCTGGATTATTAAAACTTATTTAATACCTTAATTTAATTACATTTAAAACCAACTAGTTATCATAGGCTACCTACGGTACTCTACAGACCAACCTGACAGTGCTATTGTAAGCTAATAGACTTGTGTGTGTGATAGAATGTTGCTCCATGAAGCCTTCTGTTACAGGAGCTTGCACAAAGGCAACCCCCACTGAGCCAGCAAGCCTCTCTGACCCTGGTCTGAAACAATATCTCTCTCACTCACCGGCACTTAAAGATCAATATCACTGTGTGTGTGTGTGTGTGTGTGTGTGTGTGTGTGTGTGTGTGTGTGTGTGTGTGAGCGTGCATGTGAGTGAGTGAGTGAGCGAGCGAAAGAGAGGGGGGAGAGTGAGATACTTCTGAAGGTATTTCCTCTTTGCTCCTCTGTCTGTTTTTGGAACCCTGCAGTTGTTCTGGAGCAGGTGGGGATGACATTGGGGATATTCACAGACATTCACACAAACATGCAGTTTCCATACAAGTGTGCACATACGGATTGCCTAAACCACATACACACACAACATAATAACCCCACTCACAGTATTATTATGACAGACAAGGGGGTGGGGCTGAGTGGAGAGAATGTTGGAGGGGAGGAGATTTGAAGAGAGTCTTGAGAGAGAGACAGAGTGTTAGACCGAGAGAGAAGCCTGGAGCATGCACAGAAATGTGTAGGCTTGTTTATGTACTGAGACTGTCTCCACTTACTCTGACAACCAGGAGAGTAATAGATGAAGAGAGCCAAAGAGACTGATAGAAAGATATTATTAGTGGCTGAAGGACAGAGACAAATAGAAAACGAAACACAGAGATAAAGAAAAAGGGACAGAGAGATAGGAGGAAGCAATAGAAACACAGGCATTATGCTGCGGTGGGTTCTTATTGCCCTGTTTCGCTTCTTCAGGGGAGCAGGACGGCAGGTGTTCCCGCCAGTGGAGGAGAAAGGGGCGTACTCAAACTCCGTACAGGTAAGACTCCTTATCTGTCCCAGCCTCACACCGTCTGTCTCCTGCCACAAGTATCTGTACTCCACAAACTTAAAGACTGGCTTATATCTGTCTCTTAGAGATATGATCAGTCACCATAGTGACAGCTGTCTGTCAAGAGCAGTGTGCTGGTTTCTTATTTTTTATAATGTTTCAACTAAAATCCGTTGCATGCAGTAGTGAGTAAATCTATGTCAGAGAAAGATGATTCCCACCAGCTCAGAGTTGGAAGTGTTTATAATTTCCATGCTCAGCTGATTGGTAGAGGCCTCTGGTATGGCTGTGCTGTTTAGACTTGTCAAATGCAGGTGGACTTTCCGATTCAACCAAATGGTTCATGTTTTATTGGTGGCAATGTGGAGCGTTTGTGTATTTGTGTCTTAGTCTGTGTGCCAGAGGTACGATAGCCCCCCCCCCCCTAAAATTCTACACATTTTGCCATCGGGTAAGGATAACAATTTGCAGTTTTATAGTTAATCTCATGCTATTCTACATGTTTTGCAATGATTCTAAAAGAGTTGTGCATTTTTAAGCTAATTTCCTGCAATTCTACATATATTGCCATGGGGCAGAGAGGAACACGTGCCGTTTTATAGCTAATCCCATGCTATTCTACACATTTTGCAATGAGGCAAAGATAATTGAGCATTTCTAAAGTTATTTTCCTGCTATTCTACATGTTGCCATGATGCTGAGAGAACATTTTGCAGTGTTACAGCAATTGTTATTATATTTTTATGACTGTTCGGGGAGGGGGCCTACCATAGAAGTCCTATTCAAATACTAGAGAGGCTATGTCATAAACCCTCAAAATTCCAGAATGGGGTGAAAATGGCAGCCATATTGGTCAGGGAGAAATCCAACCCAGTCTAATTGGAAAAAATGGCAGTAGAGGCATAATCCGGATTTGACTTATGCAGGAAAGTAAAACAAAGACCATTAATGTCCACATTTTTGTATTCTTGGAAAGCTGAGAGTTATTATATGATACAATATCAGTACTTGTCTAAGTCCTGTCATCTACTGATTCCAGCCAGTGTATGACTGTGGATTGATTGCATTGTTTTAATGGAATGTTGTCATAATGGCACAATATCTTATCACAGCACTGGCAAACCATGGTTGAACAACTCCCTGACCAAAATGGCTGACCTTTATCCCATCATTAGAAGTTTCATTGCCATTCTAGTATTCTAATTCCTAAATCTATGGGGGAGACCTTCAGGGGGACCCCAACACCAAATGTACAGAACCAATCAAAAGTTTGGACACACCTAATCATTGCAGGGGTTTTCTTTATGTTCTACATTGTAGAATAATAGTGAAGACATCAAACTATGAAATAGCACATATGAAATCATGCAGTAACCAAAAAAAGTGTTAAACAAATCAAAATATATTTTATATTTGAGATTGTTCAAAGTAGCCACCCTTTGCCTTGATGACAGCTTTGCACACTCTTGGCATTCTCTCAACCAGCTTCACCTGGAATGCTTTTCCAACAGTCTTGAAGGAGTTCCCACATATGCTGAGCAATTGTTGACTGCTTTTCCTTTACTCTGTGGTCCGACTCATGCCAAACCATCTTAATTGGGTTGAGGTCAGGTGATGCAAAACCATCATTCTCCTTCTTGGTCAAATAGCCCTTACACAGCCTGGAGGTGTGTTTTTGTTCATTGTCCTGTTGAAAAACAAATGAGTCCCACTAAGCGCAAACCAGATGGGATGGCGTATCGCTGCAGTATGCAGCAGTATGCAGCAGTAGCCATGCTGGTTAAGTGTGCCTTGAATTCTAAGTAAATTACTGACAGTGTTACCAGCAAAGCACTCCAACACCATCACACCTCCTCCATGAAACACGGTGGGAACCACACATGCGGAGATCATCCGTTCACCTACTCCGCGTCTCACAAAGACACGGTGGTTGGAAACAAAAATCTCACATTTGGACTCATCAGACCAAAGGACAGATTCCACCAGTTCCACATGTCCATTGCTCGTGTTTCTTGGCCCAAGCAAGTCTCTTCTTCTTATTGGTGTCCTTTCGTAGTGGTTTCTTTGCAGCAATTCGACCATGAAGGCCTGATTCACTCAGTCTCCTCAGAACAGTTGATGTTGAGATGTGTCTGTTACTTGAACTCTGTGAAGCATTTATTTGAGCTGCAATTTCTGAGGCTGGTAACTCTAATGAACTTATCCTCTGCAGCAGAGGTAACTCTGGGTCTTCCTTTCTTATGGCAGGCCTCATGAGAGCCAGTTTCATCATAGCTCTTCATGGTTTTTGCGACTGCACTTGAAGAAACTTCCAAGTTCTTTACATTTTCCGTATTGACTGAACTTCATGTCTTAAAGCAATGATAGACTGTCAATTATTTTTGCTTATTTGAGCTGTTCTTGCCATACTATGGACTTGGTCTTTTACCAAACAGGGGTAACTTCGGTATACCACCCCTTCCTTGTCACAACACAACTGATTGGCTCAAATGTATTAAGAAGGAAAGAAATTCCACAAATTGCCTTTTAACATCGCACACCTGTTAATTGAAATGCATTCCAGGTAACTACATCATGAAGCTGGTTAAGAGAATGCCAAGAATGTGCAAAGCTGTCATCAAGGTATTGGGTGGCTACATTGAAGAATCTCATATATGAAAGGTGTGTTCAAACTTTTTACTGGTACTGTATCTATTTTTTTTCTTATTTTAACCCCAAAGACTAGATCCAGCTCTTTTACAGCCACAGAAAAGTATTTAAAAAAAGTTACATTTTTGTTAACTTTCAGTGTTGGTAATGTTTTTCGTAATTTATTTCAGCTTTTTAAAACTTGTTTAATGTCGTCCTTCTCTCTTTCTGGTACATTTAGTGTAGAAGCTGCCCCTCCTCTTCCATATTGACTGTCTGCATCATTAGCCTGGTCCTTATTGCTGTGCTGAGGAAACTTGTTTGGCTAGAGGGCGTTCATAGCGGTCAGATAAGAAAGCAGCATTGGCTCAGTGTTTATGTGTGTCTGCATGGGCGATTGTGTTTATTTTAGCTTTATTCATGGTAAACAGTGGCTGGTTGAAATGCAGCGGTCAGTGTGATGAGGGATATTATTAGTTTTATAAACAGTGATAGTCAGACGGTGATAGCATCCTCAGTCCCTGGGGTCCCACCAGGCAAGGTGAAATCAACACTTAATTATCCATGACTGGCTGACAGGCTGTTATTATGACTCTCCCTACAGGATAGAGCTCATTGTCTAGGGAAGGACCGTTTGTATACCACAGAAGCAAGGATATTAGCATGAGGGCCACTTACACATGAGATATCTATTTGTGATTGAACTGGGTATCAAACCCTGAGAGCAAACATGTATTTACTCATGAAAGGGCTTACTATATATTGATTATGTTTTGAAGTATCCCAGTAAGTCAACAGAGCAATGGATTCATCTGTTCTCAGCCTCATTTCTAGCCTCGCAAACCTCTCAATCTCACAAGCTTACATGAATGTTCACTGCACAGTCTTGTAATTACAAGGCTACCTCATTTGGGCAATTATAATCATAACCTTTCCAACCCACCCTTGTATTACAATCTTTTAACTGGTCTGTCTGTTTTCTTGTTTTGGGAGTGTACACTGTTAAAATAGAAAGACTCACAACACCTACACACATTGTGTAGTAAAACCATAAAAAGTAGTGCGCCTATGGTGAGATCTGCTGTTTTAATGTAAATGTTATGATACACTGAATGTATTTAAAAATAGACTGGAAGTACTCTGAAACACCCAAATTGGTTCTTTAATCTGAATAGTTGTGTTCTTAAGTGAGTGTTGGGAAAACCCTTTTGGTGTTTCAGTGCATTTAAAAGGCAACATTAAAACATTAAAATTATGTTTTGGCAGACTGTCTCCCATACAATCAAATGACCAAATACTTATTTTCCACCATCATTTGCAAATAAATTCATTAAAAATCCTTCAATCTGATTTTTGGGATTTTTTTCCTTCTCATTTTGTCTGTCATAGTTGAAGTGTACCTATTATGAAAATTACAGGCCTCTCTCATCTTTTTAAGTGGGAGAACTTGCACAATTGGTGGCTGACTAAATACTTTTTTGCCCCACTGTATTTGAAATTTTACCCACAACCACACAGCCACATACCGTATGAGAAACTTGGTCCACCATATCAGAATACAAATGTTTAGATTAAGGGAAACATGTCAATTTCAACCATTGTGCTGCCATGCTGTTCAGAATTCAACACACAACAGCTTATTATGAAAAAGACACAAATTACTTTTTGAAATTCATGACAAGCAAACAAAAAAGTCCATTGTGTATTACACGATTTTCTTTCTTCATGACGTATTTGTGTACATTACATTAGCTAAACTAGCTAGGTGGCTAACGTTAGCTAGGCTAAGGGTTAAGATTAGGGTTAGGGGTGAAAGTTAGGGTTAGGTTTAGGGATTAGGGTTAGTGGTTAAAGTTAGGGTTAGGTAACATGCTACAGTAGCAAAGTAGTTAAAGGGTTAAGGTTAGGGTTAGGAGTTAGGTTAGGTTAGCTAACATGCTAAGTAGTTGCAAAGTAGATTTTTTTAAAGTAGTTGCAAAGTTGCTAAATCTGCCCATGATGATATTTGAACACCCAACCTTTGGGTTGCTAGACATTCACGGTATGCGCTCGACCAACCTCCCTCCCTCCAAAATCTGTCCACGAAAATAATAATACGAAAATAATAATAATAATAATTTTTGTATGGAGGTCAATGAGAGAGTGTTTTGGTCTGTTTTTGGGGGGACTTGTTAACTTGCTTCGTGAAGCTTATTTAATCGAATATAAGTTTTGTAATGGTTAGGTTGTTACAAATGCACTGACATAAGAGGACGCATGTAGCATTTTGTCAACTTACCCCAAAGCAACTTTATATCGGAATTGTGCTTGTTGTCATAGATAGACTCATCATTGCTCATTTTAGCATGGACATTGTCATTCAGGGCTTCCACCATTTTATAGTAGTCAACTGGGTGGGGATTCCTATGAGTTGGGAGCAATCAGCCAATGAAGGAATTGACTACTTTAAAATGGAGATAGAGGACTCATCTTTATGTCTGTGCCATTGAGGCTATCTCAATTGCCTGTTGTGGACATACATATCTGCCCTCTCATTGACTAGAATGGTCCCACCTGATCTTGCCTCCCGCCTTCCATCTTCGAGGACATGTTTTTCCATTGTTAATAGTAACACGACTATCTTGTCAATATAATAGAAAATCTTCGATGCTCAGATAAAACTGTCCACAAAAATCCATGTATGTGTCAATGAAAACGTGAGTACAATGTTATCAAATTGAGAAAGGAAACGGTAAAGGAATTCACTCAATAAGAATATTTGATTTGTGTAGCATTTCAGCCACCAAAGCTAATAATCCAAGTCAAACAGCCATTTTAATTCATTGATCAGTTTTCATGATGCTACATGTAGTTGTTAATTGCCAAATCCTTGCTTGCACCTTTTGTGCACCTGTTTTAAATTAAGGCCTGCTTTTTAGTTAATACTGCCGGCTTGTTTGCCTACTAACTTTATGAGCTGTATCTATTGTTTGATGTATGTATGTAAATAACCACTGCCAATTTAGCCTGCTCTAGCATTGGCCTACCATACCACACCATGTTATTGCGTCATACTATTGACAATTCATATTGTTATCTTGTTGCTATATTTGCATAGCTTAATCATGTATGCATTTTGCATATTTCTATTGATATGTTTCATAATTGTACATTCATATTGCAATTTATTAATATTACAATATTGAGAACCTAATTATGTATTTATGTCCTATCATTATTAATTGTTATTGTTAGTAATTTATGTCTCCCTGCAGAAAAACATACTGAGTGAGGTGCGTACTGGCGGCAGAGAAGTGAGGCGCAGTAGTGCGATAACTGATTTACAACGGTGTGGTTTAATATCCATAAACCACCATCAACAGAACAATACAATAAATGGGTCAAACAAAACCCGGTAAATACCAGCATACCATGCATAAGCACTACAAGAAACAATTACCAACAAACCCCGGCCCCAGCTTCCGGCTGCGCAGGCGGAGGGGCAGGTTTCGGGTTGAGAGCCAGACCCGGTCCCCCTGTGCGAACACCAGGGCCTTTTGGCGCATCACGGCCTGCTGAAGGTGAACATGGACAGCTTCCCATGTCTCCTCTGCACGCCTGAACCAGTCGTCCACCGCAGGAACCTCGGTCTGACTCTGATGCCAAGGCGCCAGAACCGGCTGGTACCCCAGTACACACTGGAAGGGAGAGAGGTTAGTGGAGGAGTGGCGAAGCGAGTTCTGTGCCTTCTCGGCCCAGGGCACGAATGCCGCCCACTCCCCCAGCCGGTCCTGGCAATAGGACCGCAGAAACCTGCCCACATCCTGGTTCACTCTCTCCACCTGCCCATTACTCTCGGGGTGAAACCCTGAAGTAAGGCCGATCGAGACCCCCAGACATTCCATGAACGCCTTCCAGACCCTAGATGTGAACTGGGGACCCCGATCAGACATTATATCCTCAGGCACCCCCGTAGTGCTGGAAGACGTGTGTAAACAAGGCCTCCGCGTAGGGAGACCGGGCATTGGGAGGAGATGACACGATCCACAACAACCAGGATCACGGTGTTACCCTGTGAGTGTGGAATATCAGTCAGAAAATCCACCGACAGGTGCGACCAAGGCCGCTGTGGAACGGGTAAGGGGTGTAGCTTACCTCTGGGCAGGTGCCTAGGAGCCTTACACTGGGCGCACACCGAGCAGGAGGAAACCCTCACGTCCTTAGCCAGGGTGGGCCACCAGTACCTCCCGCTCAAACAGCACACTGTCTGACCGATCCCAGGATGACCAGAGGAGGGTGACTTGTGGGCCCAATAGATCAACCGGTCACGAACAGCAGACGGGACGTACAGATGCCCAGCAGGACACTGAACGGGAGCTGGCTCTGCACGTAAAGTCTGCTCAATGTCCGTGTCCAGCTCCCACACTACCAGTGCCACCAGGCAGGAGGCGGGGAGTATGAGAGTGGGATACATGGGCCGCTCCTCTGTGTCATACAGCCGGGACAATGCTTCTTCCTTCACGTTCTGGGAGCCTGGTCTGTAGGAAAGGTTAAACACAAACGGGTGAAAAACATGGCCCACCTTGCCTGGAGAGGGTTCAGTATCATCGCTGCTCGGATGTACTCCAGATTGCGGTGGTCAGTCCAGATGAGAAAAGGGTGTCTAGCCCCCTCTAGCCAATGTCTCCACGCCTTCAAGGCCTTGACGACAGCCAACAGCTCCCGGTCCCCCACTTCATAGTTTCACTGAGCTTCTTCGAGATGTAGGCACAGGGGCGGAGTTTCGGTGGCGTACCCGAGTGCTGAGAGAGCACGGCTCCTATTCCAGCCTTGGACGTGTCCACCTCCACTGTTACGGATACAGTTATCCTGTGTGTGTGTGTGTATCCTGTGTGTGTGTTTCTTTTCTCTCCTCCCCTCACAGGTGAAAATCATCACTCCCCAATCAGTCAACAATCAATCATCAATCAGAAGACACACCTCCTCCTATTTCCTACCCTATCACAGTTCCTTCCCCATGGTTTAAAAACCCCATCATTTGTTTGCTCAGTAGCTCAATCTCTCTGTAAATGCCATGTCTGTAGGTCTCTGTGTTTCACTCTCGCTTTGTGTCTTAACCTCTCTTTTGTTTGAGCACCTCCATAGCACTTTGTCATCACCTGTGAGTATTGTTTTTGGTTATGGTGTTTGTTTGTTGCTGGTGGGAAAAGGGGGAAACCAAGACAAGTCGCCCATGGGCATACACTACCCGTAGGTGAACTTTGTTACTAACACTAGTTAGAACTGGGCGGACCACCCACTGTATTTTTGGTTAGTTAGTTAGCTGTTGTTAAAGTAGGCTAGTCTAGCTTAGGGGTGTTTTTGGTTAGTTAGTTAGCTGTTGTTAAAGTAGGCTAGTCTAGCTTAGGGGTGTTTTTGGTTAGTTAGTTAGCTGTTGTTAAAGTAGGCTAGTCTAGCTTAGGGGTGTTTTTGGTTAGTTAGTTAGCTGTTGTTAAAGTAGGCTAGTCTAGCTTAGGGGTATTTTTGGTTAGTTAGTTAGCTGTTGTTAAAGTAGGCTAGTCTAGCTTAGGGGTGTTTTTGGTTAGTTAGTTAGCTGTTGTTAAAGTAGGCTAGTCTAGCTTAGGGGTGTTTTTGGTTAGTTAGTTAGCTGTTGTTAAAGTAGGCTAGTCTAGCTTAGGGGTGTTTTTGGTTAGTTAGTTAGCTGTTGTTAAAGTAGGCTAGTCTAGCTTAGGGGTGTTTTTGGTTAGTTAGTTAGCTGTTGTTAAAGTAGGCTAGTCTAGCTTAGGGGTGTTTTTGGTTAGTTAGTTAGCTGTTGTTAAAGTAGGCTAGTCTAGCTTAGGGGTGTTTTTGGTTAGTTAGTTAGCTGTTGTTAAAGTAGGCTAGTCTAGCTTAGGGGTGTTTTTGGTTAGTTAGCTGTTGTTAAAGTAGGCTAGTCTAGCTTAGGGGTGTTTTTGGTTAGTTAGTTAGCTGTTGTTAAAGTAGGCTAGTCTAGCTTAGGGGTGTTTTTGGTTAGTTAGTTAGCTGTTGTTAAAGTAGGCTAGTCTAGCTTAGGGGTGTTTTTGGTTAGTTAGTTAGCTGTTGTTAAAGTAGGCTAGTCTAGCTTAGGGGTGTTTTTGGTTAGTTAGTTAGCTGTTGTTAAAGTAGGCTAGTCTAGCTTAGGGGTGTTTTTGGTTAGTTAGTTAGCTGTTGTTAAAGTAGGCTAGTCTAGCTTAGGGGTGTTTTTTGTATATTTATTGTTTCTTTCCTTGGGACCAGCTCAGCCCCTTTTCCTGCTCCCCCATTACCGTGTGTTTATAAATAAACTTTGAGTTTGACGGTAGATTTCAGTTGTCCTGGTTATTTCGTTCACACTTTTACTTTGTCACAATTATAATTTGCATGAGTTATGTTACGGGTCTCATTACCATCCCCCCTAGACTGTCGGGCCAAAAGGGATTCGTAACATCCACTATGAATGCCAAAGAGGGATCCGATGGGCCAGCACGGGAGCCGAGGTAAACAGAGCCCTCAGGTGAATAAAAGCCCTGTCCGCCTCAGCTGACCACTGCAAGCGTACCGGGCCCCCCTTCAGCAGTGAAGTAATGGGAGCCGCTACCTGACCAAAACCCCGGATAAACCTCCGGTAGTAGTTGGCAAACCCTAAGAACCACTGCACCTCCTTTACCGTGGTGGGAGTCGGCCAATTACGCACGGCTGAAATGCGGTCACTCTCCATCTCCACCCCTGAGGTGGAAATGCGATATACTAGGAAGGAGATGGACTGTTGGAAGAACAGGCATTTCTCAGCCTTGACCTACAGGTCATGCTCCAACAGGCAACCAAGCACCCTACGCACCAGGGACACATGCTCGTCGCATGCAACGGAGTATATCAAAATGTCCTCAATATACACCACTACACCCTGCCCGTGCAGGTCACTGAACATTTCGTCTACAAAGGCTTGGAAGACTGATGGCGCATTCATCAACCCGTACGGCATGATGAGGTACTCATAGTGCCCTGAGGTGGTACTAAAAGCTGTCTTCCACTCGTCTCCCTCCCGGATACGCACCAGGTTGTAAGCGCACCTGAGATCTAGTTTAGCGAAGAAGCGCGCCATGTGCATTGACTCAATCGCTGTGGCGATGAGTGGTAGTGGGTAACTATACCTCACAGTGATCTGATTCAGACCCCGATAGTCAATACATGGGTGCAGACCTCCCTCCTTCTTCTTCACAAAAAAGAAACTCGAGGAGGCGGGTGAAGTGGAGGACCGAATGTTCCCCTGACGCAGGGAGACATATGTTTCCATAGCCTCCGTCTGTGAGAGGGGATACACGTGACTCCTGGGAAGTCACCTTCTTTTTGGAGAAGGCGAGAGCCAAATCGTGAACAGGGAAGGGCACAGCCACGGGAACAATGGGGATCCCTAAACTATGGGCTAACGCTTTCTCAATAAAATTCTTAGCCGAGCCTGAATCGACGTGCGCCTTATGCTGGGAATGCGGGAAAAAGTGACATTCACAAACATATGTGCAACAGAGGGCTCTGGGTGAGATTGGTGCCGGCTCACCTGGGCTGACACCAGAGCGCCCTACCTGTTTCCTCGATCCCCAGAGGAACCAACCCGGCACCGACCGGCAGTCCTCCAGTCTCCCTGCATACCGTCCCTCCCAGCTCCATGGGTATTGGAGTTGGGGTGCGGGAGGATGGAACCACCAGACCCCGATCTGAACGTCCGCGGGTAGCCAGCAGGTTGTCCAGCTGGATGGACAGGTCCACCAGCTGGTCGAATGTCAGGGTGGTGTCTCTGCAGGCCAACTTCCTAAGGATGTCCTCACGCAGACTGCAGGGGTAATGGTCGGGCCCTGTTCCATCCTGGACATCATCTGAATATAAAGACTCAGGTCAATACATTAGCATAAAGTGTCACTGGTCACTTTAATAATGGAACACTAGTCACTTTAATAATGTTTACATATTTTGCATTACTCATCTCTTATGTACAGTACATACTGTATTCTATCCTATTCTACTGTATCTTAGTCTATGCCAATGTCAGAACATTGCTCATCCACATATTTATATATTCTCAATTCCCTTTACTTAGATTTGTGTGTATTGGGTATATGTTGTGAAGGTGTTAGATATTACTGCACTGTCAGAGCTAGAAACACAAGCATTTCGCTACACAATAACATCTGCTCAACATATGTATGTGACCAATACGATTTGATTTGGTGGATTGTATTGAGCGATCGTATTGAGCCCTGGGCTGAAGTTATGTACAACTTTTGTATAAGTGTTACATCTAGCAGTCATTGCCTGTATTTTTTTAAGGATGTTAATATGATAAATACATCACAGACCTTTGAACTGTCTTACTTTATCAATATAAACATTTTAGACTTGTTAATGTTTTCATTTGATCATTGATGAAATATAAAGCATTTGAAGCTTCAAAATGATTTATTGAAAAGTAATTTTGTACTCATTAGTTATTATTCTGGACAAACTGAGTTTTGTGAAAATCAATTAATAAATTTTCTGGTGTCCTTTGTTTGAGCATAATAATTAACATTTTTGACCTTTTGGAATTACTGATGAGTTTGTAAATGCACCATATAAGGTCAGGGAATATACACTGAGAAAGGGACTCCCATTTACAGTATTTGGAAACTCCAGAAGACAGGATCTGACTGCACTAGACAGGATGTAAAACACCACAATAGTTTTTAGAAGCTTTAGAAAGAGGAAACAGCACCAAAAGAGAAGGGATCTAGTTCTGCACTAAACAGAACTCAAAACTCAAATAGTGTTTTCAACCTTCTCAGTGTTCGTGCTCCCAGTCTCTGACAAGGTGCTGCACATGTTTGGATTATTTGGTGTTACAAAACACCATGTCATGTTTCAGAACACCTCAGGATGAATGTTTCAGTACACCTTAAATCTGTCCCTATACCCTTACAACCATGTGTTTAAATACTCCAGCAAAGTTTATGTTTAAGGTGGTGGTAGCTCATTTGCCACTAATTTTAGTGTTACAAAACACTTCATTTTATTTGTGTAGAACTTATATCAGCGACTTCTCTTCTTCCCACTCAGCACTGTAATTGCTGAATATGTCCACAGCATCTTCCCATGAGTCCTCTGACAGTTCCAGTTGATCTTCTATGCAAACTGACAGACAGACAGGCAGGCAGGCCTGTGTCTGTGCAAGGCATCAAGGCAGCTCAGCTTCAGAGATAGTCAGGGATGTTGTTGACCACAGAGCCCCATGATGTCTCTGCCCATTAGTGATGCCACAGTGGACTCTTATCTCTGTGATGCGTAGCTGTCTCTACACAGCACTTGTCAGTGGGGTGCCTTTCTACGTGGGTGATGCTCAGCTCTAACTATGATCCTCCAGAGCCTTGTTTGCTGATGGAGACAGGCCTGCTGGGAGGCTGGCGTTGGCATTTGAGCTGCTCGTCAAAGCACAGTTAGGGTGAGGACAGCGCTCAGTGTTTTTGACTGTCACTGTCAGTTCTCTGACGTACTGTGTGCGCATGCAATGGGGTAAAAATAGGGAAGGTATTTCTGGGTCACAACTAGCATGCTGCAAATCAATATGGACCAATTTACATCAGCAACCATCTGTCAGACCCCTGGTCTTTACCATCAAACCCCTCTGCTGTTTACAGACAGCAACAAACAATGTTTTTCTGACCACAGTGGAGGCTAGAGGCACTCTAATGTCCTGTCTCACTGTGTACATGTCACACCCTGACCATAGAGAGCCATTTTATTTCTCTATTTGGTTAGGTCAGGGTGTGATGTGGGGTGGGCATTCTATGTTTTGTATTTCTGTGTGTTTGGCCGAGTGTGGATCCCAATCAGAGGCAGCTGTCTATCTTTGTCTCTGATTGGGAATCATACTTAGGCAGCCTGTTTTGCCACCTTAGATGTGGGTAGTTGACTTTGTTAGTGGTCTGTATAGCCCTAGTAAGCTTCATGGTTGTTTTTGTTGGTGACATTCAAAATAAAAAGAAATGTACGCTTACCACGCTGCACCTTGGTCCGGTAATTTCCCTGACGACGTTCGTGACAGTACACCTCTCTTCTGTCTTCCCATTAAGCCTTCTACAACGTTGTTTACATACATTCAGACTTCCCTGTTAAGATAAAGTTCCTAACTCTGCATTGCTTGAGCACTGATATTTACAGTATACTGGACCAGTCAAAGGTCAGGACACACCGAAACATTCCAGGGTTTTTATTTATTTTTACTATTTTCTACATTGTAGAATAATAGTGAAGACATCAAAACTATGAAATATCACATATGGAATCATGTAGTACCCCAAAAAGTGTTAAACAAATCAAAATATGCTTTATATTTCAGATTCTTCTAAGTAGTCACCTTTTGCCTTGATGACAGCCTTGCACACATGTGGCACACTCTTCTCTCAACCAGCTTCACAAGGTAGTCACCTGGAATCCATTTTAATTAGCAGGTGTGCCTTGTTAAAAGGTCATTTGTGGTATTGCTTTACTTATTAATGTGTTTGAGCCAATCACTTATGTTGTGATAAGGTAGGGGTGGTATAAAGAAGATAGCCCTATTTTGGTAAAAGATCAAGTCCATATATTGGAAAAGAAACAGCTCAAATAAGCAAAGAGAAATTACAGTCCATCATTACATTAAGACATGAAGGTCAATCAATCCGGAAAATTTCAAGAACTTTTAAAGTTTCTTCAAGTGCAGTCGCAAAAACCATCAAGCGCTATGATGAAACTTGTTCTCATGAGGACCGTCACAGGAGAGGAAGACCCAGAGTTACCTCTGCTGCAGAGGATAAGATCATTAGAGCTACCAGCCTCAGAAATTGCAGCCCAAATAAATGCTTCATAGAGTTCAAGTAACAGACACATCTCAACATCAACTGTTCGGAGGAGACTGAGTGAATTAAGCCTTCATGGTCGAATTGCTGCAAAGAACCCACTATTAAAGGACACCAATAAGGAGAAAAGACTTGCTGGGGCCAAGAAACACGAGCAATGGACATTAGACTGGTGGAAATCTGTCCTTTGGTCTGAAGAGTCCAAACTTGAGATTTTTGTTCCCAACCACCATGTCTTTGAGACGCGGAGTAGGTGAATTGATGTTCTCTGCAGATGTGGTTCCCACTGTAAAGAATGGAGGAGGGGGTGTGATGGTGTGGGGGTGCTTTGCTGGTGACACTGTCAGTGATTTATTTAGAATTCAAGACACACTTAACCAGCATGGTTACCACAGCATTCTGCAGCGATACGCCATCCCATCTGTTTTGCGCTTAGTGGGACTATAATTTGTTTTTCAACAGGACAATGACCCAACACACCTTCAGGCTGTGAAGGGCTATTTGACCAAGAAGGAGAGTGATGGAGTGCTGCATCAGATTACCTGGTCTCCGCAATCACCCGACCTCAACCCAAATGAGATGGTTTGGGATGAGTTGGACCGCAGAATGAAGGAAAAGCAGCCAACAAGTGCTCAGCATATGTGGGAACTCCTTTAAGACGGTTGGAAAAGCATTCCAGATGAAGCTGGTTGAGAGAATGCCAAGAGTGTGCAAAGCTGTCATCAAGGCAAAGGGTGGCTATTTTGAAGAATCAAAATGTATTTGATTTGTTTAACACTTTTTGGTTACTACATGATTCCATATGTTTTGATGTCTCCACTATTATTCTACAATGTAGAAATTTGTAAAAATATAGAAAAATCCTTGAAGGAGTAGGTGTGTCCAAACTTTTGACTGGTTCTGTATGTATCCACAGTACATTCTCTCACAATGATATTTTATTCACATGGAATGAGGCTGAAAACCATTCAAATGAGCTACTTATGCTTTTACTACTATGCTATTTCTATAGGAACACCCTCAGATTACTCAGCCCCAGTGCTTTCAGGCAGTCCTCCAATGGCCTAATGCTGCACTCATCCCTGGACGTTTTTGATGTCCAGGGATGAGTGCATCTGGCAAGCAAATGAATACAGGCCAGAGTCATAGTGTTGACATTCCCAATGAGGATGGTGGTGAGGTTTTGGCATGTCTGTGTGCCACTGTTATTGTCTGTATGTGATGGAAGAGGTCTTTCACCACGTATACACTATACATCTGGTTTACAACTTCCCAGTGGATTAAGCTAGTATCCTACGTAGGCAGACTGTGGTATGGTGAATTTCCCCTTGTTTATCCTCCTGATGGCGTATTTAGATATAGGTGTAATGCACTCAAATAACTGTAAAATGATATTATCATAGCCATGTATATAATACTGGACAGTGTCGTGTCTTTGGCTATGCCGGATTAAGTGATATGACATGCTATTCTATAAAATAATTTATCCGTAATTAATATTACCTGATTGAGCTAATCATGTAAATGTAATTAACTAGAGAGTCGTGGCACCACAAAATAATATTTATAGAGCTGTTATCTTCCGAATAAACTCTTAAAGACCTAGTAATATTTTACATCAATAGCAGTCAATATTAATCATCACCTTTAATTCAGTCTCATCTGAAAGTTGTAAATTCTTGGTTCTCTTCACGAACCCTGGCTAACAAGTTGAATCAGCAATGCAAAATTGGGTTTAATTATTTATTCAGTGAATACCTAACTAATCACACAGAATTACACATACACATAATTAATCATAACTTGATTACAAATTACGTCATAAAGGAAAACATCCCTAGCGGGCGGAACAGATATCAAATCAAATCAAATGTATTTATATAGCCCTTCGTACATCAGCTGATATCTCAAAGTGCTGTACAGAAACCCAGCCTAAAACCCCAAACAGCAAGCAATGCAGGTGTAGAAGCACGGTGGCTAGGAAAAACTCCCTAGAAAGGCCAATACCTAGGAAGAAACCTAGAGAGGAACCAGGCTATGTGGGGTGGCCAGTCCTCTTCTGGCTGTGCCGGGTGGAGATTATAACAGAACATGGCCAAGATGTTCAAATGTTCATAAATGACCAGCATGGTCGAATAATAATAAGGCAGAACAGTTGAAACTAGAGCAGCAGCACAGTCAGGTGGAAGTTGAAACTGGAGCAGCAGCATGGCCAGGTGGACTGGGGACAGCAAGGAGTCATCATGTCAGGTAGTCCTGGGGCATGGTCCTAGGGCTCAGGTCCTCCGAGAGAGAGAAAGAAAGAGAGAAGGAGAGAATTAGAGAACGCACACTTAGATTCACACAGGACACCGAATAGGACAGGAGAAGTACTCCAGATATAACAAACTGACCCCAGCCCCCCGACACATAAACTACTGCAGCATAAATACTGGAGGCTGAGACATGACAGCTTGTTACACAAAAGAACAGGATCTGGGTTTGAGTGAAAGAGCGGGAAGACTGAGGAACAAAGAGCAAAGCCATGCTATCGTAAATACAGTATCTTATGCATTCTAAATTACTGCCCATTTGGAAAAGGAAAATGCAATAAATATTTACTCTGAGCTGCGCTTCGGTAGGTTGGTGGTAGATGGAAGGCCGTGTTGCCAAACCGAGTCCTTTGTCCTTTGAAGAATGTCTCTCAATTGAATACGTTGTAGTAACGTCGTTGTGTGATAGACGGGATACTCTGTCTGTTCCTTCCTAACCCTCGTTTGCAGCTGCTGTTGCTAACTCAACGGCTAGGAGGTATCACTGTAGTGAATAAGAGTTCAAAGTTCTTACCATTCGCATCCAAAGCTCACGCTGATGTTGGCTTCGTTCTGTAGTTATTATCTGAAGCATTCTGACATCAGACCGTCGTCCTCACATCCTCGGAACAGGAGGTTATATTGTCGTCAAGGCTTTATATAGGAAGGGAGAGGAGGGCGTGTTTGAAAAGTTTTATAGCCCATGTCCCTCCACAGGGGCGGGCCACTGATTGAGCAGAGCCCTATCTTATGAAAACCCAAATCTCACAATTCAGAAGCTAAAATCACATTTCATCCCATCACAAATAATTTCATATTCAAACATTTAAATTGAACAACAATTCCATGTGAATCCGATAACTCTGATGTGTCGACTTTTCACTGTAGAGTTTATGCCATCTTATCATTGATGAGAATGTCTCAGATGACAACCGAACTGACATCATATTCATTAAGTACCACCGCATATGTTCAATTGGTCGGATTACCAGAATATAGTTCATTTCTCCCCACCTTCTGATGTTCCCAGAATCTCTATGTTAACCAAGGGGTTTGCAAATGTAACATCAGTAGGGTAGAGAGAGGAAAAAGGGGGAAAGAGGTATTTATGACTGTCATAAACCTACCCCCAGGCCAACGTCATGACAACAGGCTCTCTCTCTCTCTTTCTCTCTCATCCTAACTTAGTTTTTTAGAACAAATGGGATCCCTCTCTGTCACCGCATTGTCTTGTGTTAAAATTGTTTCATCCGACACCTCTACCATCCAACTCAGTCTCTAGTAGCAGCAGTCAATAAATATGATTAGGCTTTGATGTGAATGTGTTGAGATGAAAGGAGTTTTTTTCTTCGCTCTACCTCTTTCATGAATGATTTGAAATTTGTTTTCCAGCAATGATAGTGTTTATGCTACCTATGAGAGACTTCAATTCTGCTCAAACTCGGACAGAGGTAACCTCCAGGCTGGCCTGCCGTAGCCACAGGTCGAAAGTCAGACATCAATTACCTCAGACGAGGCAGCTCAGGAGTTGAAGCAGGACTGTATTGTAAAGCAGAGAGGCCTGCCATATAGTGTAGGTGGAGTCCTATTCTTTCCAGGTGATGTGATTACTCAGTGCTTATATTCTCCGTAAGGTTACTGTGACCTTTAGCATAGATCAATTCACCCAGCAGACACATGACTCCAGATGCAATGGGTGCTCCGCTCCACATCCTCCCTCCCTCCACACACCCACCCTACTGGGGTAGCTCTAGGAAGAGTCGGGGTGGTTCCAAACATCTTCCATTTAAGAATGATGCAGGCCACTGTGTTCTTGGGGACCTTCAATGCTGCAAATTTCAACTGTGGGACCTTATATAGATAGGTGTGTGACTTTTCAAATCATGTCCAATCAATTGAATTTACCACAGGTGGGCTCCAATAAAGTTGTAGAAACAGGATGCACCTGAGCTCAATTTCAGATCTCATAGTAAAGGGTCTGAATACTTATGTAAATAATGTTTTTGCTTTGTCATTATGGGGTATTGTGTGTAGATTGATGTGCCTTAACTCACTCTGGTTTAGGGTTGCAAAGCTACCGGTCATTTACTAAAGTTACTGGAATCTTCAGTCATTTTGGTAATTAACAGGTAATCTATGGTAACTTTGGAAATGTATACTTGAATCACTCATATATAGTATTTATGTGTCCATAATTTTACTGAATTGACCATATGGTTCAAGAGAAAATAACCTAATTAATGAAAATAGCATCTAATTAACAATGGCATTATTTTCAATTAACTTTGGCAAATATAAACTTTTTTCACAACTGCCACCAGTTTGGCGCCAAAACATTTACAACAAAGAAATATTGAGTGTGTAAAAATGTATTATATATACACTACCAGTCAAAGGTTTGGATACACCTACTCACTCAAGGGTTTTTCTTTATTTTTACTATTTTCTACATTGTAGAATAATAGGGTGATTGTGGAGGTCAGGTCATTTGATGCAGCACTCCATCACTCTCCTTGGTCAAATAGCCCTTACACAGCCTGGAGGTGTGTTGGGTTATTGTCCTGTTGAAAAACAAATGATAGTCCCACTAAGCGCAAAACAGATGGGATGACGTAATGCTGCAGAATGCTGTGATAGCCATGCTGGTTAAGTGTGCCTTGAATTCTAAATAAATCACTGACAGTGTCCCCAGCAAAGCACCCCACGCCATCACACCTCCTTCTCCATGCTTCACAGTGGGAACCACACATTTATTTATTTATTTATTTTACCTTTATTTAACCAGGTAGGCAAGTTGAGAACAAGTTCTCATTTACAATTGCGACCTGGCCAAGATAAAGCAAAGCAGTTCGACAGATAAAACGACACAGAGTTACACATGGAGTAAAAACAAACATACAGTCAATAATGCAGTATAAACAAGTCTATATACAATGTGAGGTGAGAAGGGAGGTAAAGGCAAAAAAGGCCATGATGGCAAAGTAAATACAATATAGCAAGTAAAATACTGGAATGGTAGTTTTGCAATGGAAGAATGTGCAAAGTAGAAATAAAAAATAATGGGGTGCAAAGGAGCAAAATAAATAAATAAATTAAAATTAAATACAGTTGGGAAAGAGGTAGTTGTTTGGGCTAAATTATAGGTGGGCTATGTACAGGTGCAGTAATCTGTGAGCTGCTCTGACAGTTGGTGCTTAAAGCTAGTGAGGGAGATAAGTGTTTCCAGTTTCAGAGATTTTTGTAGTTCGTTCCAGTCATTGGCAGCAGAGAACTGGAAGGAGAGGCGGCCAAAGAAAGAATTGGTTTTGGGGGTGACTAGAGAGATATACCTGCTGGAGCGTGTGCTACAGGTGGGAGATGCTATGGTGACCAGCGAGCTGAGATAAGGGGGGACTTTACCTAGCAGGGTCTTGTAGATGACATGGAGCCAGTGGGTTTGGCGACGAGTATGAAGCGAGGGCCAGCCAACGAGAGCGTACAGGTCGCAATGGTGGGTAGTATATGGGGCTTTGGTGATAAAACGGATTGCACTGTGATAGACTGCATCCAATTTGTTGAGTAGGGTATTGGAGGCTATTTTGTAAATGACATCGCCAAAGTCGAGGATTGGTAGGATGGTCAGTTTTACAAGGGTATGTTTGGCAGCATGAGTGAAGGATGCTTTGTTGCGAAATAGGAAGCCAATTCTAGATTTAACTTTGGATTGGAGATGTTTGATATGGGTCTGGAAGGAGAGTTTACAGTCTAACCAGACACCTAAGTATTTGTAGTTGTCCACGTATTCTAAGTCAGAGCCGTCCAGAGTAGTGATGTTGGACAGGCGGGTAGGTGCAGGTAGCGATCGGTTGAAGAGCATGCATTTAGTTTTACTTGTATTTAAGAGCAATTGGAGGCCACGGAAGGAGAGTTGTATGGCATTGAAGCTTGCCTGGAGGGTTGTTAACACAGTGTCCAAAGAAGGGCCGGAAGTATACAGAATGGTGTCGTCTGCGTAGAGGTGGATCAGGGACTCACCAGCAGCAAGAGCGACCTCATTGATGTATACAGAGAAGAGAGTCGGTCCAAGAATTGAACCCTGTGGCACCCCCATAGAGACTGCCAGAGGTCCGGACAGCAGACCCTCCGATTTGACACACTGAACTCTATCAGAGAAGTAGTTGGTGAACCAGGCGAGGCAATCATTTGAGAAACCAAGGCTGTCGAGTCTGCCGATGAGGATATGGTGATTGACAGAGTCGAAAGCCTTGGCCAGATCAATGAATACGGCTGCACAGTAATGTTTCTTATCGATGGCGGTTAAGATATCGTTTAAGACCTTGAGCGTGGCTGAGGTGCACCCATGACCAGCTCTGAAACCGGATTGCATAGCAGAGAAGGTATGGTGAGATTCGAAATGGTCGGTAATCTGTTTGTTGACTTGGCTTTCGAAGACCTTAGAAAGGCACGGTAGGATAGATATAGGTCTGTAGCAGTTTGGGTCAAGAGTGTCCCCCCCTTTGAAGAGGGGGATGACCGCAGCTGCTTTCCAATCTTTGGGAATCTCAGACGACACGAAAGAGAGGTTGAACAGGCTAGTAATAGGGGTGGCAACAATTTCGGCAGATAATTTTAGGAAGAAAGGGTCCAGATTGTCTAGCCCGGCTGATTTGTAGGGGTCCAGATTTTGCAGCTCTTTCAGAACATCAGCTGAATAGATTTGGGAGAAGGAGAAATGGGGAAGGCTTGGGCGAGTTGCTGTTGGGGGTGCAGTGCTGTTGTCCGGGGTAGGAGTAGCCAGGTGGAAAGCATGGCCAGCCGTAGAAAAATGCTTATTGAAATTCTCAATTATGGTGGATTTATCAGTGGTGACAGTGTTTCCTATCTTCAGTGCAGTGGGCAGCTGGGAGGAGGTGTTCTTATTCTCCATGGACTTTACAGTGTCCCAGAACTTTTTTGAGTTAGTGTTGCAGGAAGCAAATTTCTGCTTGAAAAAGCTAGCCTTGGCTTTTCTAACTGCCTGTGTATAATGATTTCTAGCTTCCCTGAACAGCTGCATATCACGGGGGCTGTTCGATGCTAATGCAGAACGCCATAGGATGTTTTTGTGTTGGTTAAGGGCAGTCAGGTCTGGGGAGAACCAAGGGCTATATCTGTTCCTGGTTCTAAATTTCTTAAATGGGGCATGTTTATTTAAGATGGTTAGGAAGGCATTTTTAAAAAATATCCAGGCATCCTCTACTGACGGGATGAGATCAATATCCTTCCAGGATACCCCGGCCAGGTCGATTAGAAAGGCCTGCT
This sequence comes from Oncorhynchus kisutch, assembly GCF_002021735.2. Lineage (NCBI taxonomy): Eukaryota > Metazoa > Chordata > Actinopteri > Salmoniformes > Salmonidae > Oncorhynchus > Oncorhynchus kisutch. The sequence goes on along the minus strand of NC_034201.2, from coordinate 16,892,405 downwards.
CGCAGAAGTGTTTCAGGGAGCGTTTTACAGTGATGAGTGGAGGTCGTTTGACCGCTGACCCATTACGGATGCAGGCAATGAGGCAGTGATCGCTGAGATCTTGGTTGAAGACAGCAGAGGTGTATTTAGAGGGGAAGTTGGTTAGGATGATATCTATGAGGGTGCCCGTGTTTAAGGTTTTGGGGAGGTACCTGGTAGGTTCATTGATTATTTGTGTGAGATTGAGGGCATCAAGTTTAGATTGTAGGATGGCTGGGGTGTTAAGCATGTTCCAGTTTAGGTCGCCTAGCAGCACGAACTCTGAAGATAGATGGGGGGCAATCAGTTCACATATGGTGTCCAGAGCACAGCTGGGGGCAGAGGGTGGTCTATAGCAGGCGGCAACGGTGAGAGACTTGTTTTTAGAGAGGTGGATTTTTAAAAGTAGAAGTTCGAATTGTTTGGGTACAGACCTGGATAGTAGGACAGAACTCTGCAGGCTATCTTTGCAGTAGATTGCAACACCGCCCCCTTTGGCAGTTCTATCTTGTCTGAAAATGTTGTAGTTTGGAATTAAAATGTCTGAGTTTTTGGTGGTCTTCCTAAGCCAGGATTCAGACACAGCTAGAACATCCGGGTTGGCAGAGTGTGCTAAAGCAGTGAATAGAACAAACTTAGGGAGGAGGCTTCTAATGTTAACATGCATGAAACCAAGGCTATTACGGTTACAGAAGTCGTCAAAAGAGAGCGCCTGGGGAATAGGAGTGGAGCTAGGCACTGCAGGGCCTGGATTCACCTCTACATCGCCAGAGGAACATAGGAGGAGTAGAATAAGGGTACGGCTAAAAGCTATGAGAATTGGTCGTCTAGAACGTCTGGAACATAGAGTAAAAGGAGGTTTCTGGGGGCGATAAAATAGCATCAAGGTATAATGTACAGACAAATGTATGGTAGGATGTGAATACAGTGGAGGTAAACCTAGGTATTGAGTGATGAAGAGAGAGATATTGTCTCTAGAAACATCGTTGAAACCAGGAGATGTCATTGCATGTGTGGGTGGTGGAACTAATAGGTTGGATAAGGTATAGTGAGCAGGACTATAGGCTCTACAGTGAAATAAGCCAATAAACACTAACCAGAACAGAAATGGACAAGACATATTGACATTAAGGAGAGGCATGCTTAGTCGAGTGATCAAAAGGGTCCGGTGAGTGGAGAGGTTGGTTGGTGATTTAGACAGCTAGCCAGGGCATCGGTAGCAAGCTAGCATAGGATGGAGGTCTGTTGTTAGCCACCTCCTGCGCTCCGTCAGTAGATTAGTGGGGTTCCGTGTGGTAGAGGGGATCAATCCAAATCACACAACAACAACAAAAATAAAAACAATAGATATAGTTATAGAGGCCCAAGAAAAAAACATAATAATAATAATAAAAAATAAAAAAAATTGTCCGATTGTCTATTCAGATAGCAGCCGGTAAGACAGCTAACGGTTAGCAGGCCGCAGATGGGCGTTCAGGTAACGTCGCGACGGAGGAGCCAGCCGAATAACCCCTTCGGGTAGATAACGTCGGCAGTCCAGTTGTGAAGGCCCGGTGGGGCTCCGCGAAGGCAGCAAAACGGGTCCGGATAGGCGACTGCAGCCCAGGTGCGATTGATGGAACTCAGGAGTGATTGACGGAGCTTGCTAGCTCCGGAACAATTGATGTTTGCTCCGGAATCGACGAAGGCCGATAGTCACACGGATAGCAGCTAGCTAGCTGTGAGATCCGGGCATGAATGTCCAGAGAGCAGTCGAAATCCAGGGACATGGAGAGAAAAATTGGTCCGGTATGCTCCGCTCCGAGCCGCGCTGCGCCGTACAGAACTGGCGATAGACTTTCGAGCCAAAGGATAGCCGATGACCACAAACCGTGGTTAGCTGAACACCAACGACTTACCAGTAAAGGAGCCAACTAGCTTCTGAACTAGCTTCTGGATTAGCTTCTGGCTAGTTGCAGGCTAGCTTCTTGGAGTTTCTGGCTAGCTTCTTGGAGGATTACAGATCTGAGGTAAATAATACTTTTTTATAAATATACATTGGTGAGGCGGGTTGCAGGAGAGTGTTTTGAAGATGAGTTGATGAAAAATAAAATGTATGTGAAAAAGTTGTAAATATATATATATATACAGGACACGACAAGACGAGGACAAAAGACGTCTGAACTGCTATGCCACCTTGGGATGCGTTAGTATCCAACTATCTACTACATGCAGAGATCATCCATTCACCTACTCTGCGTCTCACAAAGACACAGTGGTTGGAACCAAAAATCGCAAATTTTGACTCATCAGTCCAAAGGACAGATTTCCACCAGTCTATTGTCCATTGCTCATGTTTCTTGGCCCAAGAAAGTATATTCTTATTATTGGTGTCCTCTAGTAGTGGTTCCTTTACAGCAATTCGACAATGAAGGCCTGATTCACTCAGTCACCTCCGAACAGTTGATGTTGAGATATGTCTGTTACTTGAACTCTGTGAAGCATTTATTTGGGCTGCAATCTGAAGTGCAGTTAACTCTAATGAACTTATCCTCTGCAGCAGAAGCAACTCTGGGTCTTCCTTTCCTGTGGCGGTCCTCATGAGAGCCAGTTTCATCATAGTGCTTGATGGTTTTTACGACTGCACTTGAAGAAACTTTAAAAGTTTTAGAAATGTTCCGTATTGACTGACCTTCATGTTTTAAAGTAATGATGGGCTGTCATTTCCCTTTGCTTATTTGAGCTGTTCTTGCCATAATATGGACTTGGTCTTTTACCAAATAGGGCTATCTTCTGTATACCACCCCTATCTTGTCACAACTGGTTCAAACGCATTAAGATGTAAAGAAATTCCACAAATTGCCTTTTAACATCGCACACCTGTTAATTGAAATGCATTCCAGGTGACTACCTCATGAATCTGGTTGAGAAAATCTGGCCAAGTGTGTGCAAAGCTGGCTACTTTGAAGAATCTGAAATATAAAATATATTTTGGTTTGTTTAACACTTTTTTGGTTACTACATGATTCCATATGTTATTTCATAGTTTTGATGTCTTCGCTATTATTCTACAATGTAGAAAATAGTTTTAAAAAATTAAGAAAAACCCTTGAATGAATAGGTGTGTCCAAACTTTTGACTGGTACTGTATATATATTTATATATATATATATATATATATATATATAAAAATAGATATATGATCACACCGGTAATAGATACTTTGTTGCATTACTTGCTGAATCAAGTGCACCTACAGTACCACCAACCTCCTGAAACGAATAAAACAAAATAGGAACGCAAGGTTTTTTTTTTTACAGAAATGTTAGGTGGTAGTCTAGGAATGTCTTGGAGATCCGGATTGACCGGTTGGTGACCACTGTTTTGCATCTTTCTCCTTCTATTATTTTAAAATAATCTTTGTCATGGTGGAACAGCAGTTCAAGACAAGTTGAAGTTGCCATCTAGTGAAAGATTTAATCACATACGGGTTAGTTATATATATTTGATGTATTAATGTGTTTATTTTCACACTGTATTGTTGAGTTCATTTTCTATTGGTTAAAAAAAAGGAAGTGATATTTTCATTTAGATCGTTCTTATTTAGATTTCCCATCTGCTCCTGTTTTGGCCTTGGAAAGATATGTCTGTAAGTTGGTACATGTTGTTTTCAAGTGTTTAGCACATGCTTTCCTTAATACAAACTGTGATTTCTGTCAGCTTCATGTATTCACATCTTTGTTAAAGATTTTAAGTTCGCAAATGTGCTAAGCGAATTGAGCTAACAAATCGCCATACACTTTATAAAAAAATTCTAAAATTGTATTGGTCACATACACATGGTTAGTAGGCATTATTGCGAGTGTAGCGAAATGCTTATGCTTCTAGACCCGACAGACAGTGCAGCAGTATCTAACAGGTAATATCTAACAAATTCCACAACAAAACCAAATACACACAATCTAGTAAAGGAATGGGATGAGAATATATTACAATGCAAGTATTAAATATATGCATGACCAGTGACAGAGCGGCTAAGATGCAATAGATAGTGAATGATACAGTAAACAGTATATACATATGAGATGAGTAATGTGAGATATGTAAACATTCTTAAAGTGGCATTAATAAAGTGACTAGTGTTCCATTTATTAAAGTGGCCAATGATATCAAGTCTGTAGGTAGGCTGCCGCCTCTCTGTGCTAGTGGTGGCTGTTTAGCAGTCTGATGGCCTTGAGATAGAAGCTGTTTTTCAGTCTCTCGGTCCCCGCTTTGATGCACCTGTTCTGACCTCGCCTTCTGGATGATAGCGGGGTGAACAGGCAGTGGTTGTTGTCCTTGATGATCTTTTTGGCCTTCCTGTGACATCGGGTGGTGTAGGTGTCCTGGAGGGCAGGTAGTTTGCCCCCGGTGATGCATTGTGCAGACCTCATTACCCTCTGGAGAGCCTTACGGTTGTGGGCGGAGCAGTTGCCGTACCAGGTGGTGATACAGCCTGACAGGATGCTCTCGATTCTGCATCTGTAGAAGTTGGTTAATGTTTTTGGTGACAAGCCAGAGTTTCTTCAGCCTTCTGAGGTTAAAGAAGCACTGCTGTGCCTTCTTCACCATGCAGTCTGTGTGGGTGGACCATTTCAGTTTGTCAGTGATGTGTACGCCGAGGAACTTAAAACTTTCCACCTTCTCCACTACTGTCCCATCAATGTGGATAGGGGACTGCTCCCTCTGCTGTTTCCTGCAGTCCATGATCATCTCCTTTGTTTTGTTGACATTGAGTGTGAGGTTGTTTTCCTGGCACCACACTCCGAGGGCCCTCACCTCCTCCCTGAAGGCCGTCTCGTCGTTGTTGGTAATCAAACCTACCACTGTAGTGTCGTCTGCAAACTTGATGATTGAGTTGGAGGCGTGCATGGCCATGCAGTCATGGGTGAACAGGGAGTACAGGAGAGGGCTGAGAACGCACCCTTGTGGGGCCCCAGTGTTGAGGATCAGCGGGGTGGAGATGTTGTTTCCTTCCTACCCTCACCACCTGGGGGCGGCCCATCAGGAAGTCCAGGACCCAGTTGCACAGTGCGGGGTCGAGACCCAGGGTCTTGAGCTTAATGACGAGTTTGGAGGGTACTATGGTGTTAAATGCTGTAGTCGATGAACAGCATTCTTACATAGGTATTCCTCTTGTCCAGATGGGTTAGGGCAGTGTGCAGTGTGATTGCGATTGCGTCGTCTGTGGACCTATTGGGGCGGTATGCAAATTGGAGTGAGTCTAGGGTGTCAGGTAGGGTGGAGGTGATATGGTCCCTGACTAGTCTCTCAAAGCACTTCATGATGACGGAAGTGAGTGCTGCGGGGCGATAGTCATTTAGCTCAGTTACCTTAGCTTTCTTCGGAACAGGAACAATGGTGGCCCTCTTGAAGCATGTGGGAACAGCAGACTGGGATAAGGATTGATAGAATATGTCCGTAAACACACCAGCCAGCTGCGCATGCTCTGAGGACGCGGCTGGGGATGCCGTCTGGGCCGGCAGCCTTGCGAGGTTTAACACGTTTAAATGTTTTACTCACATTAGCTGCAGTGAAGGAGAGCCTGCATGTTTTGGTAGCGGGCAGTAGTCAGTGGCACTGTGTTGTCCTCAAAGCGAGCAAAGAAGTTGTTTAGTTTGTCTGGGAGCAAGACATCGTTGTCCGCGATGGGGCTGGTTTTCCTTTTGTAGTCCGTGATTGACTGTAGACCCTGCCACATACCTCTCGTGTCTGAGCCGTTGAATTGCGACTCTACTTTGTCTCTATACTGACGCTTAGCTTGTTTGATTGCCTTGCGGAGGGAATAGCTACACTGTTTGTTGTTTGATTAAATGCGATGGTACGTACTTTCAGTTTTGCGCGAATGCTGCCATCAATCCACGGTTTCTGGTTAGGGAAGGTTTTAATAGCCACAGTGGGTACAACATCTCCTATACACTTCCATCAGCGTATACGTCAATGTTATTGTCTGAGGCTACCCAGAACATATCCCAGTCCACGTGATTGAAGCAATCTTGAAGCGTGGAATCTGATTGGTCAGACCAGCGTTGGACAGACCTAAGCATGGGTGCTTCCTGTTTTAGTTTCTGCCTATAGGAGTGGAGCAACAAGATGGAGTCATGGTCAGATTTGCCAAAAGGAGGGCGTGGGAGGGCCTTGTATGCTTCGCAGAAGTTAGAGTAGCAGTGTTGGAATGTGTTACTCGCTCGTGTAATCGATATGCTGATAGAATTTAGGTAGCCTTGTTCTCAGATTAGCTTTGTTAAAATCCCCAGCTACAATAAATGCAGCCTCAGGATAGTTTGCATAAAGTCCAGTGAAGTTCCCTGATGGCCGTCTTGGTATCCACTTGCGGGGGGATATACACAGCTGTGACGATAACCACTTAACATTGTGTGTTAGCATGCTAGCTCCCATTCCGTGATTAAATGTTGCTAGCTTCTTGTCTTTGTATGTATCTGGCTAATTGCAGTGCTTAGTATGTTACGAGATTGTATTATTTTAATTACATTGTATGTATTCATAGTTGTGTGTACTGGGTTTCAGTCATTTTATGCATATGTTCCTGTCATTAGAATTGTCATACTTTCTGCAAGTCATTTTATCCTTGCTAGCTAAGCTAGGCCCTATTCCTTGTTAGCTCGGGATGGTAAATTCACAGATTCATGCTATTCATTGGTGTATTTCATTATTTGTATGCCTTTGTTTGCTTGATGTGAATGGATGCAGATCATGTTGTGATACATATTTTCTCTTTTTTGTATTGCAGTTTTACTATCATCCTTACTAAAGAACCCAAATGGTATTCTTGCCTCCTGGATCTTCATTATTATTAGAGTTGTTAGCTATCTGTCGATTTGTGGAGGAGACACACACATTACTTTCCAGTAATATACCCTCCATTTGCAACCCTACTCTGGTTTCTGGGATTAAGGATGATCACTGTGTATGATGAAGTTGTTTCTCCAGACCTGTTTGTAACTTAGACTAAGGCAAGTGAAGGTTTCCTGTGTGGCAAGTATGTTTGTACCACAGGAGGCTGGTTGCACCTTAATTGGGGAGGACGGGCTCATAGTAATGGCTCAAACGGAATTAATGGAATGGTATCGAACACATCAAACACATAGTTTCCATGTGTTTGCTACCATTCCATTCACTCCATTCCAGACATTATTATGAGCCTTCCTCCCCTCAGCAGCCTCCTGTGGTGTGTATGTATGTGTGGAAGATTGAAATGAATGATCACTTAACTATAAATGTTAATCATTCTTGGTGTTCCATATTCTTCTTGCCCAGAGAGCTGATAAAAGTCCAAGTTTATGAACTTCAATAAATGATCATGCATTATAAAACAGGGACCCTCTCCAGGTGCATTCCCCATGCGTGTGAACATTAAAGTGTTGTTGATATTGCTAAAAACACAGCTATAAAACAATATTAAAACCAGCTACCATTTTAATTGTGAAAAATTATGAAGGCACGGATAAAGCCACATGTTCTTTGATAATGCAATGAAAAGGAAAATACAGCCACAACAGAAATTATTTGTCACACTTGTCGTAGTGAGGAGACCAAAGCGCAGCGTGATGTGAATACATACTTTTAATGTAAGACGAAATAACACGAAGTACACGAAACAAACAAAATAACAACACGACCGTGACCGCTATCAACACTGAGTGCAAATCATGCAACATCCATTAGACATAGATAATCACCCATGAAATACTCAAGGAATATGGCTGCCTAAATATGGTTCCCAATCAGAGACAACGATAAACAGCTGCCTCTAATTGAGAACCAATCTAGGCAACCATAGACATACAAAACCCCTAGACTGGTAACAAACCCATAAACATACAAAAACGTATAATCACCCATGTCACACCCTGACCTAACCAAAATAATAAAGAAAACTAAGGTCAGGGCGTGACATGATTGGCATAAATTTAGCAAAAAATACAAATAATACAAATACTGAGCTATATATCTGCTCAAACAAAATTATATTATACTAATAGAAAAGTAAAAAAATAAAATCTAAAAAAGATATGTTAAAATTATTGGCTCCCCTGTTTTCAATACTTTGTGCATCCTCCCCTTGGGAGGATAGCGGCACTTAGCCTTTTTCCATAATGTTTTATGAGATTGAAAAACACATTGGGAGGGATCTTAGACCATTCATACATAGTCTTTCCAGATCCTTGATATGCTTCATTCTGCGCTTACAGACTGCCCCCTGCAATTCAAATCACAGGTTTTCAACGGGGTTCAAGTCTGGAGACTGAGATGGCTATTTTGTGGTTCCATGGTGAATTTTGATGTGTGCTTGAGGTCATTGTCTTGCTAGAAAATCCACTCGTGACCAAGTTTCAGCCTCCTGATAGAGGCAACCAGGTTTTTTACTAAAATGTCCTGGTACTTGGTAGAGTTCATGATGCCGTTAACCTTAACAAGAGAAAAACAGCCCCATAATATCAAGGATCCACCACCATATTGTACAGTAGATATGAGATCATTTTCTTATATGCATCCTTCTTTCAAACCCACCACTGGTGTGTGTGGCCAAAGAGCTTTATTTTTGTCTCATCTGACCATAGCACCCGGTTCTAATCCAAGTGCCAGCGCCATTTAGCAAACTACACCACTGACTGTTAAACAGACATCTCCGGCACATCAGAGGCTGCTGCTATATAGACATAGATGAGGAATCACTGACCACTTTAAGGAAATGAAACACTAGCCACTTTAATAATGTCTCCGTATCTTGCATTACTCATCTCATACGTTTTCTATACTATGCCACTGTATCTTAGTTCAATGCCGCTCTGACATATATGTGTATATATTCTTAATACATTCCTTACTTAGATTTACGTGTATTTTGGGTATATGTTGTGAAACTGTTAGATAATAGATGTTACTGCATTGTCGGAGCTAGAAGCAGAAGAATTTCGCTACACCCGCAATAACATCTGCTAAACACGTGTATGTGACCAATACATTTGATTTGATTTGATTTTGACACGATTTCTTCCAAGGCCTCGGCTATGAAATCCCGAAGACCCCAAAAAAGGTTCAGCTGCATTCACAATGATTCCTATTTACTTCCACTTCTTCTCCACTTGTGGCTGTACAGATTATGAACACTGCAATAAATAATACAAAGTCCACTTTTTTAACATGTAGCATTTCACTATCCCTCGGTTCACTGGTCTTGGTGGCTCTACTACCATTGCTTCTTCCCCGCCACTCGTTCCTTCCAATCTTCTCACCGCCTCCAGATAGGAGACACACTGGACACTCCTTACCCTCGCCACCTCATTCTAACTCACCATAACAAGGCACCCCAGGAATTTAGGCGCATGTTCACCTCCACAGTTGCAGCATTTCCCTTCATCTGGCATACAATATTCTTCCCTTGACACATGACCAAATCGTTTACATTTATGACACTGAAGGCACTTGTGCACAAAAGCTCTTACAGGGTAAGAGCATTTTATAAGCATTTTGCTACACTCACAATAACATCTGCTAACCATGTGTATGTGACCAATAAAATGTGATTTGATTTGGTATCTCATGAATCTAACTTTATGTGAGAAGAAAGAGACTCTTCATCAAAGAACAGTAGCATGGATGAAGTGAATTTCTTTTCTCCGGCCACCATACAGGCCAGTCGACGTGCACCAACCACTCCATCAATGTCTTCAGTTACATCCTCAGCCTTTACTTCTTGCACCACCCCAGAAATAACACCCTTGATAGGCTCACTGCTACAATGGGTCCCACTCATTCTCACTTTCTGTACTATTAGCTTCATGGGTCACTAGCAGTTTCAAACAAAACCTCAGTTTCCTCCATCTTCCGTCACATTCCCCCAGGCAAATGTACCACTGTTCCAGTGGTTTTACATTTCTTAATTTGATCACTCTGTTGTGCAGAGAATTTTCCTGTGCAACAGGAAATGCAAAATGTAGTGTATTCAAGGTTTAAAAAGACTTGATTTGCCGTAATGAAAAATGTATCAACCCCTACAAAAAATGCCCATTAATTATAATCCACAAAATAATTCACATTTCCTCTTGATGCAGGATTATTTTCCTGCTGTAGCAAACTGGCTCAAATTAAGATCCTACATCTGTAATTGGTGCCCTAATAGTGGTAAGCAGTATTTGGTTTATCAGTTGTTTTTTTGTACCCATTGCCTGATTTATAAAAGTCAACAACAATTTCTCTCTTAATTTGTGAGTTCTTTACTTTTCCCCTTGGTGATGGATGACAAATTAATTTATATGCTTTATCTCGTTTTTGTACCCCAGTGAAACAGGAAGCTATACAAGGCCACAATTGAGAGATTAATTTAAAAACAAAGAATGTTAATTCAATTCTGTTTATTTATTCATAAGAATCTTTAGGGGTGCCAAAGATTTTGGCACGTATCTTTTTTAGATGTTTTAATTATTTCTCTCTAATACAATTGAATTAGTATAAAATTATGCATACAATATACACTGCATACAATATACACTGAGAATACAAAAAATTTGGAACATTTTCCTACTATTGAGTTGCACCCCCCTACTTTAGCACTCAGAACAGCCTCAATTGGATAGGGGGTATGGACTCTACAAAGTGTTTCGAAAGCATTCCACAGGGATGCTGGCCCATGTTGACTCTAATGCTTGGCTGAATGTCATTTGAGTGGTGGACCATTTTTGATACACATGGGAAACTGTTGAGCGTGAAAAGCCTATCAACTTTGCAGTTCTTGACACAAACCGGTGCGCCTGGCACATACTACCATACCCTGTTCAAAAGCAGCTACTTGCCCATTCACCCTCTGAATGGCACACATATACAATCCATGTCTCAGTGTTCTCAAGGCTTAAAAATCCTCTTTTAACCTGTCTCCTCCCCTTCTACACTAAATGACATCAATAAGGGATCATAACCTTCACCTCTGGATTCACCTGGTCAGTCTATGTCATGGAAAGAGCATGTGTTCTTAATGTTTTGTACACTCAGTGTAGTTCAGTATTTGTACTATTTATTTTATATAGTATTTTTTGTTCATCTTTATCAAGCGATCCAATAATTTTGGTTATGACTGTAACTTACTGTCATTTGGGGGGCAGGTAGCCTATCGGTTAAGAGTGTTGGGTCAGTAACTGAAAGGTCTCTGGTTAAAATCCCCTAGCCGACAAGGTGAAAAACCTGTCGATGTGCCCTTCAGCAAGGCACTTAACCCTAATTGCTCCTGTAAGTCGCTTTGGATAAGAGTTTCTGTTAAAAGACAAAAATGTCTATTCTGACTTACAGTTTTTGGAGGCTGAGTGTTTGGTTGCCAGTCACAGTTTGACAGTTAGAGAATTGACCCGGCTACATCCTTTGAGATATATCCTAATATTTAGCATTGATTGCTGTAATAGTGAGTGTGTTGTATGTGTCACCGGTCGGTCTGGCTGTATTCTACAGTGCATGTGTCTCCAGTGAATATGAGCTACTGGAGAGGCAGCTCTGTGTGAGTAACATCCAGAGCCCATTCCTGCTCCTTCTCCTCTGTGTACCTTTGCATCAAAGTCACCATGATATAAATGATTATTTCCCTTTACTTTATTTCCCAGGATGAATTGCTCCGACTGGCCACAGTCACAGACTCCTCTTCCCTGCGGGATGCCATCAGAAAGGCTCTCCAGGCTGTCCTTTCTGAAGTGGTGTGTTTCTACTGTCTCTGTCATGATTTATATCTAAAGTCTGTCTCCATCCTACTCACCAACATACTGTATTCTCCCTTGGGTAGAGCTTACAGAGAAACAGGAAACCAAGTGAATGACACAAAACAGGCCAAATACCATCCACTTGTACATGTTTGACCAAGTAATGAAGAAAATGTCAGAAATATTCCAACCATATTTTCTCCTGCTTGGTCTTAAAGAATACATAGACTCCCCTCCATATGTATTTGGACGGTGAAGCTATTTTTATTTTATTTTGGCTCTATACACCAGCATTTTGGAATTTAGATTAAATGTTTATATCAGACAACAGTACAGAATGTCACCTTTATTTCAGGGTATGTTCATATATCTGTTTCACTGTTTAGAAAGGAAAGCACTTTATGTACAGTATCTACTCCCCCCGTGTCATAAGTATTTGGAAAAAATAGCTTACAGGGTATTAAAGTAGTCAAAACTTTAGTATTTAGTCCCATGTTCCTTGCACACAATGACTACATCAAGCTTGTGACTACAAACTAGTTGGATGCATTTGCGGTTTGTTTTGGATTATGTTTTGCCCAATAGGAACTGAATGGTGAATGATGACTGGAGTCATTTTCTTTCTAAGTGAGTAGATGAGATGTTTCTGAACACTAAATTAATCATGATAATGCCATGCCATTAAGAATGAACAGTGAATAATGATGAGTGAGAATGTTACATGCTAACCTCTCACCATTACCACTAAAGGGTAGGTTAGTATTTTCTATCATACCCCCAAGACATGCTAACCTCTCACCATTAACACTAACAGGATAGGTTAGCATTTCATATCATACCCCCAAGATATGCTAACCTCTCACCATTAACACTAACAGGGTAGGTTAGCATTTCATATCATACCCCCAAGATATGCTATCCTCTCACCATTACCATTAACATGGTACGTTAGTATTTTTGGGGGGTATAATATGTGTGCCCCTGTAAAAAAATTCTCACTCATCATTATTGACAACCCATTTGTGATTATCCATACTCATGGTAGCATACACATGAAGGTAGAAGTGTTCAGAAACACATTTGATTCTACAAAATGACACAAGACATTATTCATCATTCAGTTCCTATTGGGCAAAACGTAATCGAAAATACAACCAAAACAAACCACAAATGCATCCAACAAGTTTGTAGAGCCACAAGCTTGATGTAGTCATTGAATGCTAGGAGTATGGGACTAAATACAAACTTTTGACAAAATGTAATACACTATAAGTGATTTGTCCCAAAAATTGTAGACTTGCTGAAATGGGGGCACTAGAAACAGAAAGTGCTTTCACAACAGATATGTATGAAAATACCCTCAAACAAAATCTGACATTCTTTACTGTCGTCTAATATGAAACATTATATCCTGAATGAGAATTCCCAGAGTTTTTAGCTTTACTGTCCAAAAATACATATGGAGGGGAATGCATGTGGTTTTTAATCCCCTTATTAACAGGCTGCCTTCCCCCCCCCTCTCTTATAGGACACTGTATACGTCTATCTATTAGATGCAGAGACAGGATGCTTGTGGTGTGAAGAACCACCTCATGAGCTACAGAAGGAGGGGAAACTCAGGTAATAGGCTGATGTGGTGCCCAGTTGACCTGTACTTCAGACAGTCATAATTTAGTCTTCATTTTCCCTCAAGTGACATTGTTTGTTATGTAATATATCAGCCAAATGCATTGTGTCTGTTTATAAAGACTACCTATCATTTATGACATACAAGCAATATTCTATAATATAAGAAATATCTCTAATAATATGTTATATTATCTAGATGGCTTTGGTTGTTACCTCACTGGCTAAAAGTGAATTAGCTAGCTAGCTTACCAATTGACCTAGATAGCCAGCCAAGTTTTGGTATACTAATTTGGCAGACAATATTGGCAGAACATTTTAGGTGCTCAACTTTTGGCGGACAACTTTTGGTATGCAATGCAATGATATTGACCAAATTTAGTGGGCAATTTTTGGCATTCAACTTTCAGGGGACAATCCAATGCAATGACATTGACCAACAGGACCATCGTCAAAAATAACTTTAGCTGAAGTTAATTAACTAGGCAAGCTGGCTCCCATGTCTCAATCCCAGCAATGTGTCAACATGTTTTTGGAACACAGTCACAAGTTGACAAGCTAGATAAGCTATATTAGAGGTTTACCACAATGAACTTACCCAGTTTATCTCCATCACTGCTGACACTCGGGATGTACCTGGAAGGTCGGTAGGAAACAGGTTGCAGGCTTCACATTCACGCTCGGTGCAGCACCTGGTTTCAGTCGGAGTCTCCTTACCGAATCATGTCTTCCACTGGTTATAGCCATCGAAATCCTCTAGGGTGAAATAAGTACAACATACAGTAGACATGCCCCTGGTTCCCTTACTCCAATACGCTCGCTTCAACCGGACAAACCAGTCCCACCTCAAAGTTAGCTTCTTGTTTTTGGGCCACAAATGAGTCGTAACCATGTCCTTGTGGGTATTACTGCACCCAACAACAACACACCTACTTGGAATATTTAGCTTCTAAAAAACCTGTTGGGTTGCACTTTAAAAAAAGCTGTTGGGTCTGAAATGAAAACGAGCACTAGCTACGGACAAAGGAAAAAACTACAACACTTACTAGCTCGCTCGTCTACTACTACCAAACGCACAGGAGAAGAGCAGATTGTTTTTTGCATTAATTTATATGTTTTCTTCTGCGTGGATGTACATAGTAGCTCACTAGCGCCAACACTTGGTTTGGAATGTAATTACATGCTAGCATGGCTAGTAGCTAACGTTAGCCAGATGGAACTAGCTAGGTAGCACCGGTTCTCCATATGACGTTGAGAAATAGTGCATTGTGGGTAGTTCTGAAGATATCCAGAAATAAGTTAATAAATATGTAAAAACGTAGTTATAGGTAACCAGATCGTGACTACAACTAAGTTACTAAGTCTTTGACCACTTTGTGTTGTTACTTTGGTGAGTAAAAGCTCATGCTTCCTACCCTTTAAATCAATTGGCAATACTTTATTTGACTATCAATAACATTTCAACGAACTATCTACTTACCCTAGCTCTAATCCTAACCTTAACCCTAAACCTAAACTTAACCTTAGCCGTAGCCCTTACCGTAACACTTATTCTAAACCTAACCGTAACATGATCAAGCAGTTGCTCATCAACAGATAGTTTTCTGATAGTATGACCATCTGTAGGGCATCTATAGATGGAAAATCCAGACTATCCAAATAAAGTGTGACCAATCAATAAAATCTTTGTCTCTCTCAGGAATGTGATTGTCCAGCAGAGGAGAGTACAGTGTGAGGGTCTTCCTTCCTCAGAGCTGCAGGGGAAACAGAGAGAGAGACTAACAGAACCACTGCAGCAGGACAAAAGAGGTGTGTTTGTTTTTGTCCATCTGTCATAATAATTTGGTGGGTGTTTATAATTGTCCTATTTCACACGTGTAAATTTAAAATATGTTTTTTTGCATATTCCAAATCTACCTGAGAGACCCTCTGAGAGGGTGACCCTGGAGCAATTAGGGTTAAGTGCCTTGCTAAAGGGCACATCTACAGATTTGTTCACATTATCGGCTTGGGGATTTGAACTAGCAAGCGTTCTGTTACTGGTCCAATGCTCTAAACTCTAGGCTGCCTGCCTCCCAGTATCAGTATCTGTGTGGGTTGCAGCGTGAACAACAGCAACTCTACTCTAAATGATTTGAGAGAGTTCAAGGAGAGTTCAAAAGAGTGCACAGTCCTCCTCCAGGCTAATATATCCCTCCTCTCCACCCTCTCATTTTCTATAATTTTCTCTCCATCTTCTCCACCTCCACCCCAGTGTTGATCATTCCAATTCTGGACCGGGACCAAGGAGTAGCTACCGCCCTCCTCTTGGTGAGCATGCTCCACTGAACCCTCTCACCTCTCTGCCTTACAGTGTGAAAGATAATACTTTCTAAAAGCTCTGTGTCTTCTCTATTCTAAAAGGTTTGCTGTACACTGCCCACTATAGCTCAGGAACAAAGCCTTGATGTCCTGGAGAAACATGTGAGTCTGAAATGCCTTCTCCAGACCCACCGGTCCTTTCATGGGATCATATTTGGGGACAGCAGGCCTGCACTGAATGTAGCTGACATTTGCTGGTATAACTCTGATTGTCTCTCACAGGTCACCATAGCCTGTAAGAGAGTCCAGGCTTTGCAGGGCCAAAGGCTCACCCAGGGGTCAGAGGTCAACAGGACACCATTTCTCTCCCTGAACAGGACAACACCTGATGTGGACTACAGTGCACTGGATCATCAGATCCTGAGGCTTTGCGGTATGATAGCGGGATGGGAGACATGCACCTGTATTTTGTTGTCGATACAGTGGCAAGAAAAAGTATGTGAAGCCTTTGGAATTACCGGTATTCCTGCATAAATTGGTCTAAGTCACAAAAATAGACAAACACAGTCTGCTTAAACTAATAACACACAAACAATTATACGTTTTCATGTCTTTATTGAACACATTCAGTGTAGGGTGGACCCTCCTTCGGCAGCACTAATCTCAACCAAACGTTTTCTGCAGTTGCGGATCAGACCTGCACAACGGTCAGGAGTAATTTTGGACCATTCATCTTTACAAAACTTTTTCAGTTCAGCAATATTCTTAGGATGTCTGGTGTGTACCGCTCTCGAGGTGATGCCACAGCAATTTAAATCGTGTTGAGGTCAAGACACATTTCCTTCTGTTGAAGCCATTCTGTTGTTGATTTACTTCTGTGCTTTGGGCCATTGTCCTGTTGCATCACCCAACTTCTGTTGAACTTCAATTGGTAGACAGATAGCCTTACATTCTCCTGCAAAATGTCTTGATAAACTTGGGAATTAATTTTTCCGTTGATGATAGCAAGCTGTCCAGGCCCCGAGGCAGTAAAGCAGCCCCAAACCATGATGCTCCCTCCACCATACTTTACAGTTGGGATGAGGTTTTGATGTTGGTGTGCTGTGCCTTTCTTTCTCCACACATAGTGCTGTGTGTTCCTTCCAAACAACTCAACTTTAGTTTAATCTGTCCACAGAATATTTTGCCAGAAGCACTGTGGAACATCTAGGTGCTCTTTTCCGAACTTCAGACGTGCAGCAGTGTTTTTCTTGGACAGCAGTGGATTCTTCCGTGATGTCCTCCCATAAACACTATTCTTGTTTAGTGTTTTACGTATCATAGACTCATCAGCAGAGATGTTAGCATTTTCAAGAGATTTCTGTAAGTCTATAGCTGACATTCCAGGATTCTTCTTAACCTCATTGAGCATTCTGCACTGTGCTTTTGCAGTCATCTTTGCAGACGGCCACTCCTAGAGAGTAGCAACAGTGCTGAACTTTCTCCATTTATAGACAATTTGTCTTACCGTGGACTGATGAACATAAAAAGCTTTCAGAGATACTTTTGCAACCCTTTCCAGCTTTATTCAAGTCAGCAATTCTTAATCTTCTGAAATCTCTTTTGTTCGAGGCATGGTTCACATCAGGCAAAGCTTCTTGTGAATAGCAAACTCAAATTTTGTGAGTGTTTTTTATAGGGCAGGGCAGCTCTAACCAACATCTCCAATCTCGTCTCATTGATTGGCATCCAGGTTAGCTGACTCCTGACTCCAATTAGCCTAGGGGTTCACATACTTTTTCCAACCTACACTGTGAATGTTTAAATGATGTATTCAATATAGACAAGAAAAATACAACAATTTGTGTATGATTAGTTTAAGCACACTGTGTTTGTCTTGTTGTGACTAAGATGAAGATCAGATCAAATACGATGACCAATTTATGCAGAAATCCAGGTAATTCCAAAGGGTTCACATACTTTTTCTTGCCAATGTAGATACATCAATGCTGAGTATTGGATAATGTTAGATAAGAATATATTATAAAATAATATAAAGTAATGATTTCATGTTGATTCTTTCACCTTCTTACTATAGGAGAGTTGTATGACCTGGATGCTGCCTCTCTCCAACTAAAAGTAATTCGTTATGTGAGTCTAGACCCAAAAATAAACTGTGAATTATCAGAGCTGGTTGATTGTTTGATTGATATACAGTGACTGTTTGACTGAATGGGTTGTATTGTTGTTTTCACAGCTGGAGGAGCAGACTCAATCATTGTGCTGCTGTTTACTTCTGGTATCAGAGGATAACCAACAGCTGTTCTGTCAGGTACACATACTGTACACACACAATATTCAATATTCTAAAACAAAGCAAAAGTTGCAAAAATAAACAAACAATAACATGTTTGTTGGATGTCTTTGTTATTCCTCAGGTAGTTGGAGACACGGTTCTGAAGGCAGAGATCAGTTTCCCAGTAAGTTACACAACACAGCCCTTCTTCCCCTCTGACATTACCACCTGTGCCCCTGCTGCTGCCCCTTACTCAGCCTGACCCTGTCTATCTGTCTGGGGTCCAGCTGACATTTGGCCACCTTGGTCAGGCTGTGGAGAAGAGGAAGAGCACCTCCCTGCAAGATGTCACTCCAGTAAGAACACTGAAATGTTCCTGATCAGTATTGTGGTGTTTTGTAGTCTTACAGTAAGTAGTAGGTTTGGATGTGTTTGATGCTCGTGTTCTCTACATCTCTGCCCCTTTCACTTCTTCTCTGGGCTGATACTGTAGGAGGAACACCAGCAGCTGAACAGCACTCTGGGATTTGAAGTTCTCTCTATGCTGTGTGTTCCTGTTGAGTGTCGGGCCACCACCAAGGTTGTGGCCCTCGCCTGTGCCTTCAACAAAAAAGGAGCAGACAGGTATTTATCTATTTGTGTTTGCGTAAGCATGCATACTGCTGCCTGTGAGTGTATGCCTGTGTGCATGGATAGCTGCATCTGTGTGTGTCTTACTGTAAAATACTGTGTGTGTGTGTTTGTCATCCTTCAGACACACAGAGCTGGATGAACACATAGTGCAGCACTGTTTCCGCTACACATCCTCAGTACTGACCAGCACACTGGCCTTCCAGAAGGAACAGAGACTGAAGTATGAATGTCAGGTAAGGAGACGCTACCTGACTGCATTCATTGACCACTGAGCCAATACTGTACTGTGCTAGCCTTGCTCTGCTCGACTTTGTCCATAACAATCCCTAACCTGGTGAGAATCTTTAGCTAACCCACAAATACACTGTGGTCTTCTCAACTGTTATCTGTGTCTGTTTGGGTTCATATAGGCACTGCTTCAGGTCGCCAAAAACCTCTTCACACATTTGGGTGAGTATCATACGTAGCCTATTTTTAGTGGCGCAATGTCAGTTGTTATAACAACAGTTATTTATTTCTGTCTCCAGATGATGTATCAGTCCTGCTGAAAGAGATTATTGCAGAAGCCAGGAGTCTCACCAGTGCAGAAATGTAAGTACTGTATTACCTTAAGGCTATCACAAAGATGCTAACAAAAGAGTTAGTAACATTGATTAATATGACCCTTCTATCTCTCCTCCAGTTGTTCTGTGTTCCTGTTGGACAGTGTCAGTCATGAACTAGTTGCCAAGGTGTTTAATGGAGGAGTGGTTATCGATGAGGAGGTGGGTCATCATCCTAAACTCACTCCCCCCAAATCTCTAATCCACAGACTTTTATCTTAGACAAAATGGTATTGTATATGACTGTTATTTCCATAGTGTAATGGCCTCTTTCTTGTCATCTCAGACAGAGCTGCGTATCCCTGCTGACCAGGGCATAGCAGGCCATGTGGCCACCACAGGGAAGATCCTCAACATCACAGATGCCTACTCCCACCCTCTCTTCTACCGTGCCGTGGACGACAGCACAGGCTTCAGAACACGCAACATCCTCTGCTTCCCCATAAAGGACGAACATGGAGGTCTGTCTCTCCGTCTCTCTTTTTTTCTGCCCGCTTTTCTTTCTTTCTCTCCATTTCCCCGTCTCCCTATTTCTGATCTATCTACTGATAATTATATATCTCTCATCTATCTATCTATCTCTCTTTCTCTCTCTCTCTCTCTCTCTCTCTCTCTCTGTTCAGAAGTGATTGGTGTGGCTGAGCTGGTCAACAAGACGAATGGACCATGGTTCACCCGTCTGGATGAGGACTTGGCCACAGCCTTCTCCATATACTGTGGCATCAGCATCGCTCATGTGAGTGCACAGGCATCCCCTTTGCTTATCCTATTGGCCTTATAACTGATTATTACCTGACATCATGTTTTTTGTATAGATTAAAGGGCCATCCACACCAACGACAAGAACTATAAAGATAACTATAATAATAAATTATACATAACTATATTTTGAGCATCCACACCAGTGGACCGCTAATCGTTCTGCAGTACACCTGTCGATCAGCTGATTAACGCATCCTACTGCACGCTGTAGGCCTTGTAATAAGGTAGTAACACAAGACCATTCAGTGGTTCAATGTACACTACCGTTTTAAAGTTTGGGGTCACTTAGAAATGTCCTTGTTATTGAAAGAAAAGCAATTTTTTTGTCCATATCTCTGACTAGAAGGCCAGCATCCCGGAGTCGCCTCTTCACTGCTGACGTTGAGACTGGTGTTTTGCGGGTATTATTTAATGAAGCTACCAGTTAAGGACTTGTGAGGCGTCTGTTTCTCAAACTAGACACTCTAACATACTTGTCCTCTTGCTCAGTTGTGCACCGGGGCCTCCCACTCCTTTTTCTATTCTGGTTAGAGACAGTTTGTGCTATTCTGTGAAGGGAGTAGTACACAGCGTTGTACGAGATTTTCAGTTTCTTGGCAATTTCTCGCATGGAATAGCCTTTATTTCTCAGAAGAAGAACAGACTGATGAGTAGCAGAAGAAAGTTCTTTGTTTCTGGCCATTTTGAGCCTGTAATAGAACCCACAAATGCTGATGCTCCAGATACTCAACTAGTCTAAAGAAGGCCAATTTTATTGCTTCTTTAATCAGAATAACAGTTTTCAGCTGTGCTAACATAATTGCAAAAGGGTTTTCTAATGATCAATTAGCCTTTTAAAATGATCAACTTGGATTAGCTAACACAACGTGCCATTGGAACACAGGAGTGATGGTTGCTGATAATGGGCCTCTGTACGCCTATGTAGATCTTCCATTATAAATCAGCCGTTTCCAGCTACAATAGTCATTAGTCTGATCAATAGTCTGATCAATTTTGTGTTATTTTAATGGACAAAAAAATGTGCTCTTCTTTCAAAAACAAGGAAATTTGTAAGTGACTCCAAACTTTTGAATGGTGGTGCACATGTAATATTGAAACTCATATTTAAATGTAGTAATTCAACAACAAACGCTGCACATCTTTTACATCATTTCATTGATTATGCAACCCTTGCGATTAGTTATTGGTCTATTCTCAACAGTTTACAAGGTCCAGAAAGGCATATTAGCAGGCCAGTCATAGTGTGTATTTTGTCAGAATGTATTGTAAAATATGGTACAAACTTGTAAAATATGGCCTTCTCATGCGCTGTTTGTCGTGGATCATCATTCTCCCAAGTCGTCCTATAATTAATGTGGCCACCAATATGCTCACACATGCCCAGTTTTTCAGGCAAGCTTACCATGCACTCAGCCGTCTCTCTTCCCCGAGCAGCCTCGCGCACCTAGAACCAAGAAAACTTCAAGAGAATGCTTTTTCGATTGGTTGTCAATTTTTTATCATCAAAGGGATATGGAAAAAAAATCGCTTTGAAAGTGATCCAAACGATAGCTCTTGTAATCGTTCCCCACTCTTTTTGTAGTTGTCGTTGTACTATGAAGGCTCCTGTTCACTTGAATTAGAACAATAATAAATACCAAAAAGTTAAAGTTATCGTCCTTACTGTGGATATTGATAAATTGTTTAACGATAATTTGTCATCAACAATATTGTCATCATGCTGAATGACTCCTGTGCTTTCTGTTCCTCAGTCCCTCCTGTATAAGAGGGTCGATGAAGCACAGTTTAGGAGTCAGCTGGCCAATGAGATGATGAAGTACCACATGATGGTAAAGCATCCAATCAGAGCTCTTCTTCAACCTATTCAACTTATCTCTTCAATCTATGAATGCAGATCCAGCCATTTTGTTATATTTGGCAGTTAATGTCCTGACCTTTGACCCTGTCCCTCAGGTGTCAGACGAGGAAGTGACCCGGCTACTGACTGTGGGCATCCAGGCTGTAGGGGAAATACACCCCAGCTTCTCCAGCTTCACCTACACACCTCGCTCCCTGTCAGACGATAGTACACCCACAGTGAGACAGTCAACACACAATCTTGGAGAAAGACACTGGTAGTGTGTATTATTTCTGTTTTCTCATGTCTCTCGATTATGCCTCCTGTTCCTAGGCCGTGATCAGCATGTTTGAGGACATGGGCTTCATAAACACCTACAAGATCAACATGAACACGCTGGCCAGGTTTTGTCTGATGGTGAAGAGAGGCTACAGGGATCCTCCATATCACAACTGGATGCACGCGTTTTCAGTCTCTCATTTCTGCTACCTCCTCTGCAAGAACCTGGAGCTATCCAACTACCTAGAGTAAGAACACACAGAGAAATGCATTTAAAAACGTTACGATAAAGTGACACACCCTCATGAACACTTCAACTCACACTGCAGCGTCCTCTTTCAGGGACATCGAGATGTTTGCTCTTTTTGTGTCCTGCATGTGTCATGACTTGGACCACAGAGGGACCAACAACTCCTTCCAGGTGGCATCGGTAAGATCCCTCATACCACAAACACACAGACAGACTGTTCTATTGCCCACTAAGCACAGTTTGACGCCGACATCTTTTGGATGTCTTTTTTTGGTCCTGTCCGGACCAACCGTCTTTATTTTGTATTGTTTTTGGTGCGGTCCCGACAAGCCTTGATTTCAACATCCACCAAAGTAGGTCATAGATGTCTATGTTTGGTTCAGATTTGTTCTGGTCCGGACTAGCCTTCAATTCAACATCCGGACACGTCCGGTCCGAACTGGCCTATATTTGGCCCAAACATAGATTTGGTCCGGTCCGGCACATTACAGTAGAGCACAGTAGAGTAGAGTACAGTAAAGTAAGGAAAAGTAAAGTATAGATAAGTACAGTAGAGTACAGTTTAGCACAGTATAATGTAGTGTATTGTACCCTACTTTACTCTACTAAACTGTACTCTATTCTACTGAATTAAACTGCACTGTACCGTAGTCTACTGTGCTCTTCTGTACTGAAGTGTGCCGTACTGTACTATGCTGTTCAACTTGTGAAACATGGCCTACATGTCTAGGATCTGTTCAGATTTGGTCTGGTCCAGACTGACCAAATTTGCACTTATTTGGGGACTGAGCTCATTATAATAATATCCAGGAGGTGTTTGTTTCGACATTTATGTCACGTTCTGACCTTTATTTCCTTTGTTTTGTCTTTATTTAGTATGGTCAGGGCGTGAGTTGGGGTGGGCAGTCTATGTGTGTTTTTCTATGTTCGGGTTTTGAGTTCAGTGGTTCTCAATCAGAGGCAGGTGTCGTTAGTTGTCTCTGATTGAGAATCATACTTAGGTAGCCTGGGTTTCACTTTTGGTTTGTGGGTGTTTGTTTCCGTGTGGGTGTTTGTTGCCACACGGTACTGTTTCGTTCACATTTATTGTTTTGTATTTCATAGTGTTCAGTTTATGGTCCTCCGATCCTTCTCGCTACTCCTCCTCAGAAGAGGAAGAATGCTGTTACAATTTACATTTTGTTCATTCATCAGACGTGCTTATCCAGAGTGACTTACAGTCAGTGCATTCAACTAAGGTAGATAAACAATAACATATCACAGTCAAAACAAAATTCTGTAACCGTTAATGACAGTTTTATTGTATTTGAAGTGGTCTGTTGGTTTATTTTGTAGCTTGAACATCATCGCTGCCACTTTTAGTTGGCTCCTCTTCAGTTGGCTCCTCTTTCCTATATTAAATTGATTTAAACATTTATTGTGATATAATTCTTACTTCATTGAGAATGTATTTGCAGTTTGAAGGACAATTCCACCACTTTATAACCAGTTATTGTGCTGTAAGTACCTGTATACACTGAGTGTATAAACATTAGGAACACCATTCTAATATTGAGTTGCACCCCCTTTTGCCCTCAGAACTGCCTCAGTTTGACAGGGCATGGACTATACAAGGTGTCGAAAGTGTTCCACAGGGATGCTGGCCCATGTGGACTCAAAGCCTCCCAAAGTTGTGTCAAGTTGGCTGGATGTCCTTCGGGTGGTGGACCATTCTTGATACACATGGGAAACTGTTCAGTGTGAAAAACATCAATAAGACATCAATAAGGGATCATAGCGTTCACCTGGATTCACCTGGTCAGTCTATGTTATGGAAAGAGCAGGTGTTCTTAATGTTTTTTAATGTAAGATGTGATACATGTTTTGACGTTTTTGTTAGTAATACTGCACGATTCCTTGTCATTTTTTAAGCTTCTGTTTTGCCCTCGTACCGTATACTACAATTCCCAGGGTGCATTTCACCTCCCAGGATACAATGCATTTCCCAGTCTGCAGTTAGTTTAGCTGGCTAGCAAACCCAGACTAAAAGGCTATGCATGGTCAATCCATCATCTGCAGTGGCCGTACAGCATTTACTGAGATGCGGCCTCCGCAGAAGTCAAAGCATTCATACTTCATACGCAGCCAATAAATTGGTCTGCACTGCACCACTCCTAGTGATTCAGGGCTAATCTCTCTAGCCATCCAGCTACAAGCCACTAGCTAAACGAAAAGACCAGACCTTACCTGTTGGAGTCCGTTTCCCAGTGCTTGACACAGGAGCTCAGCCAAGATAGCATGATGTAAAACGACTGCACCGTTTCCCCCCACGAATCTCCTCATTGTTTCACAGCAAAATTATTCTACATTTAGTCTATTGTTTATATGTGTATTCCACACTATGTTGGGGTCAGAATCTGTCAACCCCAATACATTGATGTCATCATCAATCAACTGCATTACGGGTAAAAACTACTTTAATTACCACTTTCTCTTTCTGTATGCTGATACGAATGAGTTCGTTTTTCTAAACCTGAAAAGGGACAACTTCTAAATGTTATGCAGTGAAAACAGACAAATATAATCCGATTTTAGAAACCAAATTGTGGGCCTGTTATACATCAATTGTGACGGATTTGACAAATTACCACAAATCCCCGATCTCTTTCCAGGAGTTCAAACTAATTTCTGTGTCTTTGAAATTCCTTACACGAGGTATCGGAAATGTTTTTTTATTTGTGAACTTGTTCTGATAGCCTTTGGTCAAAGTTCATGTTTGTTATCAAGGAAGTTGTCAGGAAGTGAATTTGTGTTTATACAGGATGTACCGCCCCCACCTACTGTCAACCAATCATGTAATTGTTACAACATATGGGCGGCGCATGGTGATGCTGTACGGAGCAATTTGGACTCCGCAACCTCCCAGAGGCCCCGCAATTGCACAACACCCTCCATATGGTGCCGCCAGATCACATTTTCAGATCAAGCATAAATCGGCTTTAAGCTTATGTCATAAATTATGAGTGCATTTCACATTACTTTTGTGTTGTAATCATATTATAATGCTTGCATGCATATCATGCCGAATATATGTTTATGTATTGTCACCAATCAACTGCAATCACAATAAAGAACCATTCAAATGTAGATGCAAACAAAAGCTAACAATTATGTTACTGTATCTGATGGTTAGCTAGCATGCTAGCTCGACTGCTACACCCAAAATAATAAGTGTTTGCAACAATAACAGCCAAGCTTAATCTTAGTGACTGTCTTAAACAACAGTCCAAACAACATTTAGGCCTGTTAGAACAACATTTATTATGACATTTACAGGCTAATCACTACAGAATCATAGTCTCTAATGATTGAAGCCTGAATCTTTGATGCTAACATTAGCAATGCTAGCTGGCTAAAAGTAAAGTAGCCAACCTTGCTGCATCTAAAGTATTTTCAACATTAACAGCCAAATACAACACTGTAGAACTAATAAAAAGTATGAAGTTAACAAGTAATTCACTACAAAAATATAGGCTATTTGGAAAGAATGCAATGGCCGGAGTTGCAACTTTATCTGTGGTGGTGGGAGTGGTCTTGCCAAATGGAGTCATGGGAGTTTGCTGGAGGAAGCTGACTATAAATATAATATCTATAGGTTTTTGGATGAAGACAACCAGAGCAACATATAGCAGGCTGTTCCAATATGATCAGAAAACTGCAGATGAGTTATATAGATAGCTGAAAATGACTGTCCATAAAAACTTTTATTAGTCATCTCAGAGATTCTACTTGAAAACTTCACAAACAATTTCCAATTTTGCTCATCATTAAACAGTCAATATACATGAAATCATAATACTGCACACTGTGTAAGACATGAATAAATACTTCTTAATAACAACCCAAATGTTAAAAGCGGCGGTGTTTCCCTTTAAATTTAGCAATAGAATCAATGACCAACAGATAAACATAATGTAGCTTACTGGAGTCACACAAACTGCCACAGAAGCATGCATTACAAAAACAATCAGTTTTGTCTTCTCTTCTCCAGAAATCTGTGTTGGCTGGCCTGTATAGTTCTGAGGGATCTGTGCTGGAGGTAAACACAAAGTATCATGAACATAAATGTATTACGTGTGTCCTTCATTTAAAGGTAAAAGGTAAAAACATGAGTTGATTGCGCACTGGGTATTTGCTGTCCTCTAGTGGATATAAAATGTAATTGCAGCCTCACCACTTACTATTGGCTTTCATTTCCAGAGACACCACTTTGCTCAGGCGATCGCCATCCTCAACACCCAGGGCTGCAATATCTTTGAGAAGTTCTCCAGAAAGGTAAGACAAAGGCAATGTAAGAACATTCCTCTTTTCTAGTTGGTTTTGTACTATTTTGACTCTGTTTCTGTGTTGTGTTTTTGGTTGCCAGGACTACCAGAGGATGCTTGACCTGATGAGGGACATCATCCTGGCCACAGACTTGGCTCATCACCTACGGATCCTGAAGGATCTACAGAAAATGGCAGATGGTAAGTCATCCCCCGGCCCATACATCCTGTCTGAGTGTCTTGTGAGCGGTAGGAAGGTAGATCTTCATTTCTACAGCTCTTCCATTTCTTATTAGAGCTCCTGAGTGGTGCAGTGGTCAAAGCATTACTACAGACCCTGGGTCGATTTCAGGCTGTATCACAGCCAGCCATGACTGAGAGTTCCATAGGGCGGGGCACAATTGGTCCGGGTTAGGGTTTGGCCAGGGTAGGCAGTCATTGTAAATAAGAATTTGTTCTTAACAGACTTGCCTAGTTTTAAAAAATGTAATTTTACCTTTATTTAACTAGGCAAGTCAGTTAAGAACAAATTCTAATTTACAATGACGGCCTAGGAACAGTGGGTTAACTGCCTTGTTCAGGAGCAGAACAACAGATTTTTACCTTGTCAGCTCGGGGATTCGATCTAGCAACCTTTCGGTTACTGGCCCAACACTCTAACCACTAGGCTACCTGCCACCCCACTGTTAAATAAAGGTTAAATAAAAATGTAATTAGATCATATTGTCTGTTTTGTCTTCCAGTGGGCTACAACACCAAAGAACCTCAGCACCATAACCTGCTACTGTGCCTGATCATGACCTCATGTGACCTCTCTGACCAGACCAAAGACTGGAAGACCACCTGGAAGATCGCAGTAAGTACCCACTCAGATCTGACTCCTCTAATAACAATTTTGGGGGTGCTTATATTTGTCCTTTTATACTCCTGTGTAATGGAAATGTTTTTTGGGGGGGATATTCAAATTCCCCCTGAGACACCTGCAGGAAGTGGGGTTGCACCCCTGGAGCCATTAGGGTTAAGTGCCTTGCTCAAGGGTACAGCGACAGATTAAAAAAATTCTTCACCTTGTTGGCTCCGGTATTCAAACCTGCAACCTTTCGGTTACTGGCCCAATGCTCTAACCTTGAGGCTACCTGCCGCCGCTAAACCAACTGTGTTCACCCCTCCTCCTTATTGCATTTACATCTATTTTATTATTGTTAGTAAGATGGTCTCCATGTAGTATGCTAACATGAAACTCATGTTTGTTTTTGTGACAGGGACTCATTTACAAGGAATTCTTTTCTCAAGGAGATCTGGTATGTATGTCATTTTTTATGAATGCCAAAAATGGTATCCATCATGTTGTTCTCTGTGTCCATGTAGTACAGGAACCTTTACAATGTCCTGTGTGTGTGTGTCCCTGTGCTTGTGGCTGCAGGAGAAGGCTATGGGGAACCGTCCCAGTGAGATGATGGACAGAGAGAAGGCCTACATCCCAGAGCTACAGACAGGCTTCATGGAGCACATAGCCATGCCCATCTACAAGTGAGCCTCTGACTGATCTGTAACCCCCATATCTAGGAGATGAGTGGTGTAATTGTTAACTCAGACAATAACAACTGTTGTGTGTTGTATATGCAAATTAGTGGTCCCTCCTTAGCTTGAGTCTGACTATACTTTCCTCCCGGCTTTGCTCCCTTCTCCTGCAGACTCCTCCAGGACCTGTTCCCCAGGTCGGTAGAGCTGTATGACACCGTGGCCAGCAATAGAGAACAGTGGGGCAGGGTCTCTCACAAGCCGGGAAACCATTCTCTGGATTATCTAGATGCAGAGTTTGAGCAGCTACAGGACGAGCAGAATGGATAGGACGGAAAGACAGAGCAGGGAAGGGACGATGAGACCAATGGTAGCCCTCCGGCCCAGCCCTAGGACACAGCAAGACAAACTAACAACTACATCATCAGTAATGTATTACCTCCCCCTGAAAATACACCTATTTTACAGGTTGTTGTGTGGTGTTGTTGCTGATACAGAAATCTAAATGATCATTAGAGTGTGTCACATTGCAGCAGGTATAGAGCTACACAATGCAGATAGCAGGGGGAGGCAGAAAAGGATTGATTGCACATCATTGTAGAAGACAATACTGATGGCTTTGATCTCATTTTTCAAATGATTTTTTTCCCCCTTTGCCTGGAGTTTCTATCAATGATATTTGAACTTAGTGTGAATCTTTACAGGCAAGTATTGAGTGTTACCAGGTCAAAACATGTACATAATAAGCAGAATGTTACAAGCTTGCCTTACTTTGTCTAAGTTGCCTTCAATGTGAGAAACTGCTGGATTGATAATATATACTTTGAGGTATTGTGTATATAACAATGTTAGTGATTGGAATACATAACACTGTAAAACTGTATATTTGTTGTTAGAAATGTACTAGTTGATAGTGCACAGATTTTTCTTAACATGTAAATGGTTGAATTGGCATTACCACCACTTTGGGGATTCCCTGTATTGCCTGTAGAACCCCAAACGTTGTTTTCAGGGTTTGGTCTAAATCTGGGACTGATCATCTCACCCTTTGGACATTGCTTTTTGAATGTGTGACAGGTACAAATGGCATAGGGTCTATATGTTTTTTGTTTTTGGAACAGCTATATTCAGTTATTATGTTGATGTACTGTACAGTATGTATGTTTGCATTTTCCTATTTCCAAATAATAGAGATAATTCTGTGAATTCTGAATCTACATGTTAACATCATGCACTGGATATTTGTTCTTAATTGATAGTTGTGGACAAGTAAAATATTGTTCACACAATGTATTGAGTACGTGTCCTTTCTCAATCCACATCTTCACCTTCTCTCCACATATTTATCTTTAAAAATCTCTAATCTGAAGCATGTTGCTGTTGTTAATGATGAAGATAGTGTTGGGCTACATGTAATAACCAGTAATGGCGGCAGGGGGCGCTACCCCCAACTCCAAACACCACTCCCTTGTTTATTATGGATTGGGGACTCTGGGAAAAGATGGCAGCTTCCTGTCTGTACCTGGGATTTACTTTTCACCAAGGACGGAATCAAAACAGTTGCATGTAGATATCTGCCCAATCGCCTCAAATTCATATATTTGAATACTTTACTAAGATTTACCATGGAGAAGAGTGGAAGCATCGACAGTCTGGGTTCGAAGCAATCCTCGTCAAGGCAGGCCAGCGTTGATTCATTGTCCAGGTGGGGCTCGTTCAACTAGCTCCCTGTATAGTCGATTGACAGGAGCTTTTATAGTTATCTAACTACATGCTATCTAAATATGGCGAAAAATTGTCGACAGTGAAGATATTGAATTATACTAGTGTATTTCAATGAAAGATGTTGAAGTCTCAGCTAAACCTTACTGGGAGATTCGGGTTACAAAAGTCGCTATAGCAGGCAGCCCGAGAAGGTAGACATCTGGCTCAAGATAGCAGCCATAGTTTATACGACTAACGTTATCTAGTTAGCTAGACATAATGTCAGATTCCATAGCCATCTAGTCTGGGTACAAATAGCCCAGGGGACTGGAAATCAGAGAGGGTCTGTAACATACAGAGTGTATCTATTCTCCAGTCCCCTGGGCTAGGTGCCAGCCATTTAGTTTCTGCTTTAGCGAACACGGCTGTCAAATGAACAAGCAATTTTGGTATGGTATTATTTCTCACTGGTCATTATCCTATAGTACACGTATTCTGCAATTCTGTTGACAGTACGTCCACGTCTCGTTCTGACCGGTCCACTCACGCTGCCAAGACCCCCTATGCGATGTCTTCTGACAATGTGTCCACCTCAACAGAGTTCTCCCCAGAACTACGGGTTGGTACATGGCTTTTCACCTACAACTTTACATAGATTCAGTTCTACTACTGTAGCAATAGCATCTTAAACATGTCTGCGGTTAACCCTCTCGCTTTTCTCCTAATGATTTCAGGGCAGACCTAAAGCTGCTGCCAAGGTATAGTCTTCCATCCCTCTTCCCTCAAAGATTTGCGTTGGTGTTTAAGTAAAAATAATCAACTTGATTTGTGCTGTTGGCTACTCTGTATGTTTTACCTAAACATTGGATATGGTTTTATATACAGGTGCTCAGGGATTCAAACAAAGAAGAACCACAGTTACTACCAAAGGAAAGTGTGCAAGACATGGGTAGGTCATCTCCCTCACCCCCCAGCTATGGGTTATTTTGGGTTTAACGGAATGACCTGCTTAAACTTTTGTTTGTATTTTCTAACAGCCAAAGACGTCACTTACATCTGTCCTTACATCGGTGCACTGAGGGGGACATTGACTGTCACCAACTATAGACTGTTCTTCAGATGCATGGACAGGGTATGCTTTTCAGTTTTCGATTTGTCTCCATTCCACTCTTCAGGATGTCAAATCAGTGTTGTTATTATTTCCTTTGTCTCCTAGGAACCAGCGTTTGTGCTGGACTTGCCCCTGGGGGTAGTGAGCCGTGTGGAGAAGATAGGAGGTGCATCTAGCCGTGGTGAGGTCTCCTACGGGCTGGTCTGCAAGGTGAGCAGTGACCACCAAAAAAATGTCTGGAACATCCCTTACCTGCTGTTTATACTAATATATAATCTCTTTGTTGCTCTCAAAGAGAACAGGCATTTTTCTTATTTTTCTTATACTTCAGACTCCAATCACTGCATTCTAGTGCTTCTTCTTTCTCTGAGTGTAAATTACAATGGTTACAGTGACCTGTCACTCTGTCTCCTCAGGATATCCGTAATCTGCGGTTTGCACACAAGCAGATGGAGGACTCACTCAGGAAGTCCATTTTTGAGATCCTGATGAAATTTGCCTTTCCTGTTTCCAATGGTTTGGTGAGTGAGTCACTAGGTCTGTTGCCCATGGTCTGCTACTGTGTACTATAAAGGCCCAGGGCCAACTAACCGACTATGTTTTTCCCTCTGTCATCCACAGCCAATCTTTGCCTTTGAGTATGGGCAGGTCTATCCTGAAAATGGCTGGAAAGTGTATGATGCTCAAGCGGAATACAAAAGACAGGTATTTGGAAGATTTCAAAAATCTGGGCTTTAGGTATAAGTTGTTTTTAAATGTTGTTATACACGTATGTGTGTGTAGGGAATACCCAACGAGAGCTGGAGGATAACTAAAGTGAATGATCACTACGAAGTGTGTGACACTTACCCATCAAACCTGGTGGTGCCTGTCAACATACCAGATGAGGAGTTGAAGAGAGTGGCTGCCTTCAGAGCCAAGGGCAGGATACCTGTGAGTTAGCATTTACACTTCACACTGTCCCCACTCTTTAACTGTCTGCGGTACCTCTGTAGTACCACGCTGATGTAGTACCACGCTGATGTAGTACCACGCTGATGTAGTACCTGCGGTCTTGTGCTACTGTCCGTGCCAATGCCTCTGCTGTGGCTCTGCAGGTGCTGTCGTGGATTCACCCAGAGAGCCAGGCCACAGTGACGCGCTGTAGTCAGCCCATGGTCGGGGTCAACGGCAAGCGTAGCAAAGACGATGAGAAGTACCTCCAGGCCATCATGGATGCCAACGCTCAGTCCCACAAGCTCTTCATCTTCGATGCCAGGCCTAGCGTCAATGCTGCCGCCAACAAGGTATGTAGTTAGTAATAATAATCATGTTTTATTTTGCGTCAAAGTGCATTTCCCACACACAGTGCCTATACAGTTCAATGCTCAACCCATAGTGTTGTTTTCTTTGGATTTGATTTTGATCTCCTCTCAAAGATAATTACATTCTGTAAGTATGAAAACTATTTAGTGTTATTCAAAGAGTATATTCAATTCCAAGAGATGACTACATTCCCTGCGTTCTCCTCAGATGAAAGGGGGTGGCTATGAGAGTGAGGATGCCTATCAGAATGCAGAGCTGGTGTTCTTGGACATCCACAACATCCATGTGATGAGAGAGTCACTGCGCAAGCTGAAGGAGGTGGTCTATCCCAACATCGAGGAGTCCCATTGGCTCTCCAACCTCGAGTCCACTCATTGGCTGGAGCACATCAAGGTGAGGACAGAAGGGAGAGAAAGAAATCAAGGTTGAGATTATTTGTTGAACCTGTCTGTCTGTTCCCTGTGTAGCTGATCCTAGCTGGGGCGCTGCGTATTGCAGACAAGGTGGAGTCTGGGAAGACTTCAGTGGTAGTTCACTGCAGTGATGGATGGGACCGTACTGCCCAGCTCACCTCCCTGGCCATGCTGATGCTGGACGGACACTACCGCACCATCCGTGGCTTCCAGGTGCTGCTGGAGAAAGAGTGGCTGAGCTTTGGCCACCGCTTCCAGCTAGTAAATAAGCCTTTACTCCCTCTCACTGTGTAGTGTTCCTTATACCAAGCTAAAACACTTGGGACACCTTCTCTTGATTATTCATTTACGTTTTGGAAATGCTCGGGACATTCTAATGTGGTAAGAGAAGTTAAAATGGTTTGAAACTTCCTCATTTCCTGACTCACATGGGTCAACCATCGCCATGGCACAGCTTTACCCTTCTTGTGTTTTGTTCAGCCATTACGGTCACTTGACTTTCTGTTCTTCTCCCTCCTTCCCCACTCTCCTTCCAGAGGATCGGTCATGGGGATAAGAATCACACAGACGCAGACCGCTCGCCTGTCTTCCTGCAGTTTATTGACTGTGTGTGGCAGATTGCCCGACAGGTGAGGGACATCACTGGTAAGGGGCATTGATGGGTAGTCATGTGACCTGAGCAGAAAAAATTCCAGGCATAGTAATAAAGTACACATTACACACGGGATGATTTACTGATGTACATAATCCCTCCGGATTCTCCTGATCGTATATGGATTATAATTTAACTGTTCCTGTCTAGTTTCCTGCAGCCTTTGAGTTCAACGAGTACTTCCTGGTCACCATCCTGGACCACATGTACAGCTGCCTGTTTGGGACATTCATGTGTAACAGTGAACAGCAAAGGGTGAAGGAGGTGAGAGTGCAGACTATGTTAGGTTTAAACACCACTTGGATGGAGTGCAATTCAGAAAACCTGAAACTAAACTCAATGTTTATTTGACTGTCTCTCATGGATGACATTTCATACACAGTTGTCATAACAGTGCGAATAGGAATATGCTAATGAGTATGTTTTATTTGCTAATTTTAAAACCAACATCTCATACATCTAATTGTTCTGCAGGAGCTGCCTAAGAAGACAGTTTCTTTGTGGGCCTACATCAACAGCCAGCTAGAGGAGTTCACCAACCCTCTTTATGTCAACTATTCCAACCATGTGCTGTTCCCAGTAGTCAGCATGCGCCACCTGGAGCTCTGGGTGGGATACTACATCCGCTGGAACCCTCGCATGAGGCCACAGGTCTGGGCAAACTACCTCACTTTCATAGTAGTGGCAATGATGTTGATAGTAGTAATGTTTATGCTATCTTGAATAATTGTCCCCCTGAATGAAATTGAGGAGGGGATTATGGATCTCTCTCTGCCCATTAGTATGTTAGTCACACGCAATATCTCCTACAGCACTGGCCCGATTTCAGGTCTGCGCTCTGGTCGGACCAGCGTTCAACAGACCTATCTAATTCCATGCTTCAAGATTGCTTCGATCACGTGGATTGGGATATGTTCCGCATTGCGTCAAACAACAACATTGACGAATACGCTGATTCGGTGAGCGAGTTTATTAGCAAGTGCATCGGCGATGTCGTACCCACAGCAACTATTAAAACATTCCCAAACCGGGCCTCCCGGGTGGCGCAGGGGTTAAGGGCTCTGTACTGCAGCGCCAGCTGTGCCACCAGAGACTCTGGGTTTGCGCCCAGGCTCTGTCGTAACCGGCCGCGACCGGGAGGTCCGTGGGGCGACGCACAATTGGCCTAGCGTCGTCCGGGTTAGGGAGGGTTTGGCCGGTAGGGATATCCTTGTCTCATCGCGCACCAGCGACTCCTGTGGTCGGGCCGGCGCTGTGCACGCTAACCAAGGTTGCCAGGTGCACGGTGTTTCCTCCGACACATTGGTGCAGCTGGCTTCCGGGTTGGATGCGCGCTGTGTTAGAAGCAGTGCGGCTTGGTTGGGTAGTGTATCGGAGGACGCATGACTTTCAATCTTTGTCTCTCCCGAGCCCGTACGGGCGTTGTAGCGATGAGACAAGATAGTAGCTACTAACAATTGGATACCACAGAATTGGGGAGAAAAAGGGGTAAAAAAAATAAAAAATAATTATAATATCCCAAACCAGAAACCATG
The DNA here is from genome assembly GCF_002021735.2 of Oncorhynchus kisutch. Classification (NCBI taxonomy): domain Eukaryota; kingdom Metazoa; phylum Chordata; class Actinopteri; order Salmoniformes; family Salmonidae; genus Oncorhynchus; species Oncorhynchus kisutch. Next base: position 16,857,557 of record NC_034201.2, on the reverse strand, counting down.
GATTGATGGAAGCATTCGTGCGAAACTGAAAGCGTGAAACACTGCTTTTAACCAGGGCAAGTTGACCGGAAACATTACTGAATACAAACAGTGTAGCTATTCCCTCAGCAAGGCAATCAAACAAATCAGTATAGAGACAAAGTAGAGTCGCAATTCAACGGCTCAGACACGAGGTATGTGGCAGGGTCTACAGTCAATCACTGATTACAAAAATAACTGAACTTTGAACTAATGGGAGGGAAAATAGTCGGTGTCGCAACAGAATGCCATTTTGCTGTGGCGCATTTCTCTGAGTGCTACGGCTGTTCCAATCAGCCCCAGATGAAAACGAATGATCCGGTTGGAACGTTATTGGATATATATGATTATAACATCCTAAAGATTGATTCTGTACTTAGTTTGACCAGTTTATTTGACCTGGAATATATATTTTGGAAGTTTTCTTGCAAGTTCTCTTGGAACAGCAGTCCAGTTTTTGGGCACGTGAGCTGAAAGTGATAGCAAATGCAGCTTGGACACTAGTATTGGACATTATGGAACAAAACAACAATTTATTGTGGAACTAGGACTCCTTGCACTACATTCTGATGAAAGATCATCAAAGGTAAGGGATTATTTATGTTGTAATTTTGTATTTCTGTTGACTCCAACATGGCGGAGAGGGGAACACCTTTCCCCAACAGGTTTTAACCCTCGCCCCAACAGGTTTTAACCCTCGCAAGGCTGCAGGCCCAGACGGCATCCCCAGCCGCGTCCTCAGAGCATGCGCAGACCAGCTGGCTGGTGTGTTTACGGACATATTCTATCAATCCTTATCCCAGTCTGCTGTTCCCACATGCTTCAAGAGGGCCACCATTGTTTCTGTTCCCAAGAAAGCTACGGTACTGAGCTAAATGACTACTGCCCCGTAGCACTCACTTCCTTCATCATGAAGTGCTTTGAGAGACTAGTCAAGGACCATATCACCTCCACCCTACCTGACACCCTAGACCCACTCCAATTTGCTTACCGCCCCAATAGGTCCATAGACGACGCAATCGCAACCACACTGCACACTGCCCTAACCCATCTGGACAAGAGGAATACCTATGTGAGAATGCTGTTCATCGACTACAGCTCAGCATTTAACACCATAGTACCCTCCAAACTCGTCATCAAGCTCAAGACCCTGTGTCTAGACTCCGCCCTTTGCAACAGGGTACTGAACTTCCTGACGGGCCGCCCCCAGGGGGTGTGGGTAGGTAACAACATCTCCACCCCGCTGGTCCTCAACACTGGGGCCCCACAAGGGTGTGTTCTGAGCCCTCTCCTGTACTCCCTGTTCACCCACGACTGCGTGGCCATGCACGCCTCCAACTCAATCATCAAGTTTGCAGACGACACTACAGTGGTAGGCTTGATTACCAACAACGACGAGAAGGCATACAGGGAGGAGGTGGGGGCCCTCAGTGTTGGTGTCAGGAAAATAACCTCGCACTCAACGTCAACAAAACAAAGGAGATGATCGTGGACTTCAGGAAACAGCAGAGGGAGCACCCCCCTATCCACATTGACGGGACAGTAGTGGAGAGGGTAGTACGTTTTAAGTTCCTCGGCGTACACATCACTGACAAACTGAAATGGTCCACCCACACAGACAGCGTGGTGAAGAAGGCGCAGCAGCGCCTCTTCAACATCAGGAAGGCTGAAGAAATTCAGCTTGTCACCAAAAGCACTCACAAACTTTTACAGATGCACAATCGAGAGCATCTTGTCGGGCTGTATCACTGCCTGGTACGGCAACTGCTCCGCCCACAACCGCAAAGTTCTCCAGAGGGTAGTGTGGTCTGCACAACGCATCACCGGGGGCAAACTACCTGCCCTCCAGGACACCTACACCACCCAATGTCACAGGAAGGCCATAAAGATCATCAAGGACAACAACCACCTGAGCCACTGCCTGTTCACCCCGCTATCATCCAGAAGGCGAGGTCAGTACAGGTGCATCAAAGCGGGGACCGAGAGACTGAAAAACAGCTTTTATCTCAAGGCCATCAGAATGTTAAACAGCCATCACTAACTTTGAGTGGCTGCTGCCAACATACTGACTCAACTCCAGCCACTTTAATAATGGAAAAATTGATGTAAAAAATGTATCACTAGCCACTTTAAACAATGCTACTTAATATAATGTTTACATACCCTACATTACTCATCTCATATGTATATACTGTACTCGATACCATCTACTGCATCTTGCCTATGCCGTTCTCTACCATCACTCATTCATATATTTTCATGTACATATTCTTCATCCCTTTACACTTGTGTGTGTATAAGGTAGTTGTTGTGAAATTGTTAGGTTAGATCACTCGTTGGTTATTACTGCAATGTCGGAACTAGAAGCGCAAGCATTTCGCTACGCTCGCATTAACATCTGCTAACCATGTGTATGTGACAAATAAAATTAAATTTGATTTGCCATAAAGATCCGGCATTTACAAAATTACAATGATTGGCCCAAGGCGGTTTCTGTTAGTCACACACGGTATCTCAATTGGCCGGGGGTGGCTGCATAATTTGTGGGGGACTACATTTTTTACTGTTGCGTTGTTAGTATGAGTATAAATGGCAGTTTATATGCTTGTTTTAGCATAGTTATGTTCTAGTGTTGACCACTACTGTTTGTGTACCTTCTTCCCAGGAGCCTGTTCACCAGCGCTACAAGGAGCTTCTGGCCAAGCGGGCGGAGCTTCAGAAGAGGGTGGAGGAGCTACAGCGAGACGTGACCAATCGCTCTGCCTCCTCCACTGAGAGGGCTGGCTCGCCCACCCGCTCCATCACTCCCGTTCAGACCTTTGTTTGACAGGGGGCTTTTAGAGTAAGGCTAAGGACTGAGGCCTCACAACGATAAGGTGCCATGCCCATAACTAATAGACTGCACTGCAGGGGACTTGCTGTGTCACACATTCCTGCTTAACATGACACACTCCTGTAGAAAGCAACGCAACCACCAAGTGTCTGTAGAAACCATGTATTGGCCTTTGGATGTTCCATCTCACTGCTGCTCCAACAGCTGAGGTCGTACAGGGTCAGACCCATAGAAATAGAATAAGAATATGAATGTATATGTCTATGGTCAGAACCCTATGTTGTCTATGCACCAAAAAGACGTGCTGCCTCTGTTTAAGACCACCCATAGACAATAACAGAGGCCTCTAGTGGCCAAAAGGCTGTTTAGCATGGGCGGCATCATTAAGGGCTTCCACCATGCTTCTGCCATTTTAAAGTAATCAACGTTTTCAAAAGGGTGGGGCTTCCTATGGGTTGTAGCCTCAATGGCACTGCCCATGCTGTGACACATGCTATAATGGCACATATATAAATGAGTCCTCTATTTATCTCTGAGACCACCTCACTATAGCCATACTTTACTTCACTGACCTCTGCTACCAGGGTCAAGAGTACTGTAACATATAATGATCATCAAATAATCCCTCACAAGTATGCTATTGCATATCGGCTTAACTATATCCAGTATTAATGCATTAGTTTATTCTAAAGTAATAAGTACACTAAATTATTAATAGGATAAAACAAGTAGCTAATACGCTCAATGAATTTCTTCGTTGTGAAAGCGAGGTGGAGAATTGAAAAAGAAAAAAGACATGCTATTTAAGCAATTTTCTGTTTATTTCTACTTGACCTATTCCAAATAGGTTTTGAGGTCAGAAATGTCTGCAAATGGTTTTGAAGCTGAGAAAATAGTTACTGGATGGACACATATTTTGACCAAATAGGTATGAATGAATGTGGGTGTATAGTTATGTATGACATTCCATCTGATCAGTATGTTGATGTTTTTTTCTAAGCTGTTGAGTTCTTTTTACTAGCAAGTTAACTACATATTATTTCCATTCTCTTAGCCTAGGTTGTGTGTACAGTTTATACCATAGACTTTTAGGTTAATACTGAGCTCTGAGTCTCAGTTATAATTAGGTGATAACTTGAGGGCCTTGGTGATGATGTGTACGTCACGTTGCAGACTGTTTACCCAAAACAGATCAGTAAAATTGACAATGTGCATGACATGGTTTAGTTGAAAGGTCATACCCACAGGTTGTTAATAAATGCTGCATATGTATCAAATAACAAATTCTACAGAAACTAGAAACTGAATGCCACAGATGGCACTAACCATTCCTCCATGGAAAATGTTAAGACTCCAACAACATGCATCTCACAGGCACAGTGATGTAGAGCTTTGCACTGTTGTTTAAAATAAATAGTCACAACAGGGTTTTCTCTTTGAACAGTGATCTGATTACTAACCAGAGGAAAAGTAGTGAGGCTCATTCCCCACTAGTGCAATGATGAAGTGGCTTTTTTCATGGCCTCGCAAGGGCACATCCTTAATCAATATAAATCATTAACTGTTTAACTAATATTTACGTGTTAGTAGAATAATTAATTTGGTAAGAATGTTATGGTCAATGTAATTGCAGGCCATTAACTTAGTAGAACAAGCTGACTACCATGGACTGTAACCCATGCCTGTCAACAATACACGTTTGCCACAATATTTTGATAATTTATTTGTTTTTGTTTAAATGTTAATTTGCAAAATTGGAAATAAAACTATTTCTTGTCCTTATATATTATGATCACCAATATATTGTTAGTAGGTAGGTAGATACAACATGACAAAGTACTTTATATTGCCTGTTAGCATATGGCCCAGCACATCAGCAGTTTATCCAGCCTGGATTTACTTTGCTCTTTGATCCGGGATTGACCCTGGTTGCTGTTGACTTAATTTAATGATAAATAAAAGACCACCACAAATTAAATGTGTGTTGTGAACACAATCTCTAAACAGAATTCATAGTACCATTGCATTGCCTAATATTTTCAGAATGACTCTGACAATGTACACAACGGTATGAATATATTGTTCTCTTTTATCCCCAGCCACCTGACAGTGACATTTAATTACATGTAGCAGCTAGCTTTTAGAATTAAAAGATCTAACAGTAATACAGCATATGTACATTCTAGTTACTTTGCTTCCATATTCCTCTTATCACAGTGATACAAATTGAGGCAGCTTAATGGAACTTAATCGCTGTGTTGTTTTGCACTGTGATTGGCTTCTGTGTTTCAAAATACAAAGTCCCGCGCACTAATGATGTGTCATGATTGGCTTCTCTTTCTTTCTTCTGTCGTTGGCCGCATCCGGTTTGAATGACGACGCTGCGGATACAAAAAAAGAGAAAGGGAAAATACGAATAGCTAGCTAAGAACAGCGAAAAAACTATTTACATTTTACTCTTGTTTATACATTTTGCGGATGCTAGATAAGTATTTTTGACTAACTATGTCAAGTAACTTATGTTACGGAGAGAGATGATAGATATTTAAGAATATTTAGCTGTTTATTTAGCATTAGCTTAGCTATTATTGGCTAGCTACAGGCTTAGTTAGCTAACGTTAGCTACCAAGGAAATTGTTTGACAACACATTGTCTGGGTGACTAGCTATTTCACTCTCTTTGTTTTTATCTTTGACTTGATCTTGGTGATAATGGCAACATCGGCCCTGTACGCGTGTACGAAGTGTAACCAGCGGTATCCTTTCGAAGAACTGTCGCAGGGACAGCAACTGTGCAAGGTTTGGACTGGAAGTGTTTGGGTGATAGCTAGCTAGTTAACTAGCACCACATTTTGCAATATGAATAGATTACACAGCAATTGTTACAGGCTCATATGCATTTCGACTGCTCCCTGGATGTTTAATTATAAGGTCTCTGGCCACATTCAGCACTTATCGCAAGCGATGGCTTTGATAATAGATTATGTAACAACTAACTATTATCCTTGCAGCCTGTCTGGGACGCAAATGGCCACCTTGTTAGATAATGTCACACGCAGGACGATATAATTTATTCGCGAAATGTTTTTTCTATTCATGCAGTCTGCTGGATGTAGCAGACAAAATAACGTCAGATGTTTTCACATTGTAGATGTGTAGATCACATGTAGATCTTTTCACATTACGTCTCCCATGACCTGTTCATTTAGCATTTGTTTACACTTCATGCCCTTTACAGATAATACAAATTGGATTTATCATCGATGTAGCCACAGCGTCAGTGTCTTTAACCTACCGGCAGCTACGAAATTGAATTCGAGGAGGCACAGTGTAGCATCCCTCTTCGCCCAGTAGTGTAGGTTATGTTCCACATATATTCTTCATGCAATGTCAAAAATCAAGTAGAAATTTGTGACAAATTATCACATTTTTGTATTCATGCGGATGCGTTGGAAATGCATATTTCACATTGCCATAATAAGCATACCACACACACATACTGGGCAGAAGGCTTGAAAACCTGTGTCTGAATAAAAGGTAAGCACACTATTCCATGCATGGTTAATTATTGTAAACAAATGCATAACACTAAATAACGTCATACAAAGGGGTTTTGACATTTGGGACAAACCACTCTGATTTAACATTTTAAGAATTCACTCAAATCTATGTCCTACATTGTATCTGTTTGCATTTATTTTTAAGCAAATGGCCTTGAACTGCTTTGTTTCTTGTGTCAACAGGAGTGTCGCATCGCTCATCCCATCGTCAAGTGTACATACTGCAGATCAGAGTTTCAGCAGGAGAGGCGAGTTTTGCGCCATCACCTTTACTGTGTATGGTATTGTTATTCCAAAGGCATCACCATGTAATATAGTGATAACATTGGCTCCAGGATGTTGATGCGATTTCTTTTTCACGTTCTCTATTCCAGCAAAACAAACACAATTTGCAAGAAATGTGCCCAGAATGTAAAGCAGTTTGGGACGGTAAGTTTTGACTTGAATTGACGCCTCTGTTATAATTTTACAACGGGTATTGACTTCGTTATGGTTATGTTTGCCAAATCTTCTGTTCCCCACTCAGCCTAAACCCTGCCAGTATTGTAACATCATTGCTGCTTTCATTGGAACAAAGTGTCAGCGTTGCACTAACTCAGAGAAGAAGTATGGCCCTCCACAGACCTGTGAGCAGTGCAAACAACAGTGTGCATTTGACCGCAAGGAAGAGGGTAGGAGGAAGGTAGGCACGCACACCCGCTGCATTGATACCCTAACACACTTTGTCCAGCACTCATGAGATTGCGTATTTACCATTTTCCACTGTCCTGTGTATGTGTTGTCAGGTGGATGGGAAGCTGCTGTGCTGGCTATGCACTCTGTCCTACCGCCGTGTGCTGCAGAAGACCAAGGAGCAAAGGAAAGGCTTCAGCTCCTCCCACTCCAACTCCTCGCTCAATGAGAAGGACCACCACTCCAGGCAGCAGCAGCATCATCAACACCACCAGCAGCACAGACACAGCAGCTCACATAAGTAGGCCATGGTGCCACAGCCCTATCCTCTAACTGTTAGGCCATTACTTCCTCTGTGATGCGGGTCTTCTGCAGGTCTCTACTCTGTCACAATACTGTATATCTATTGTGCTGAACTGGCACTTTTTGGAAGGATGTTGTGGTCTCTGAGTAATGATGCATGTGTCAGATATTTGAAGGAACATGTTGAAAAAATCTCTGATAACTTGGTGTTTGTTCTTTATTGTCTTTTTGTAGACTCAGTGGGAGCCTAAGTCCAGAGCAGGAGCAGGGACTGTGGAAGCAGAGGTAAGACGTACCCCCTCCCGTCTTGATTGACTGTTATGACAAGTCTTTTTGCCTAGTTATACAACTTAGTTGAACTATGGTATACTCTGGGACACTTTACAGGTCTGATGGAGAGCCTCAGTGGCTAAGGTTGTGTGTTGGTTCTCCCCTCAGCCATAAATCGTCTTCGATCCAGAAGGAGACCCCAAAGAAGAAGCCAAAACTGGATGTGAAGCCATCCAACGGGGACAGGTACGAGAGGAGTTTCAATCACATGTAAGGAGTTACAAGCCAGCTCTAACTTTTGAAGTAAACATGGAAAACATCCAGTAGGTTCCTACTGACACTTTTTTGACCTCCATTGTTCTAACACACATCTCTGTGATAGATGCCATCAAGGTGTGTTGGAGCAGGTAATGGTACAAAGTGGGTCAGTGTGAAAGATCTGAGTTAAGGTACTTTCCTTTTTCTGACAACTTTTCTTCCCTGCTCTCTGTCCTCTCTCCCATCAGTAGTTCCATTACCCAATCTATGGATTCTGGAGGAACGGACAACTTTATTCTGATCAGCCAGCTGAAAGAGGAAGTGATGTCATTAAAGAGAATGCTTCAACAGAGGGATCAGACAATACTGGAGAAGGACCGAAAGGTACACACCTAATTGTATCGTCACAGTAATTCATGCCCCTAAACGACCACTGCTGAGACTGGCTGCTCCCAGTGGTAATGGTAGGCAACAACACATCTGCCACGCTGTTCGTCAACACTGGGAACCCTCAGAGGTGCGTGCTTAGTCCCCTCCTGTACTTCCTCTTTCACACACGACTGCGTGGCCAAGCATGACTCCAACATCATTAAGTTTGCTGACGACACAACTGTGGTAGGCCTGATCACTGACAATGATGAGACAGCCTATAGGAAGGAGGTCTAAGACCAGGCAGTGTGGTGCCAGGACAACAACCTCTCCCTCAATGTGAGCAAGACAAAGGAGCCAATTGTGGACTACAGGAAAAGGAGGGCCGAACACGCCCCCATTCGCATCAACGGGGCTGTAGTGGAGTGGGTCGAGAGCTTCAAGTTCCTTGGTGTCCACATCACCAACAAACTATCATGGTACTAAGAGAGTTGTGAAAAGGGCATGACAAAGCCTATTCCCCCTCAGGAGAAAAGATTTGGCATGGGTCCTCAAAAAGTTCTACAGCTGCACCATCGAGAGCATCTTGAACCGTTGCATTGCTGCCTGGTTGGCAACTGTTCTGCATTTGACCACAAGGCGCTACAGAGGGTAGTGCATACGGCCCACATCGCTGGGGCCAAGCTTCCTGCCATCCAGGACCTATATACTAGGCGGGTCAGAGGAAGGCCTCAAAATTGTCAGACTCCAGCCACCCAAGTCATTGACTATTGTCTCTGCTGCCGCACGGCAAGCGGTACTGGAGCGCCAAGTCTAGGACCAAAAGGCTCCTTAACAGCTTATACCCCCAAGCCATAAGACTGCTGAAAAATTATTCAAATGGCCACTCTGACTATTTGCATTGTTTTTACACTGCTGTTACTAACGGTTTATTATCTATGCATAGTCACTTTACCCCTACCTACATGTAGAAATGACCATGACTAACCTGTACCCCCGCACATTGACTCAGTATCCCATTTCATATTGCCTCGTTATTGTTACTTTAGTTGATTTAGTAAATATTTTCTCAACCAACAACGCAGTTAAGAAAATCTAGTTAATGGTTTGTCAGTAAGCATTTCACAGTAAGGTCTACTACACCTGTTGTGTTAGGCACATGTGACACACGATTTGATTTGACAAACTATCCATTTTGCTATGTTCAATGTGACTTCTGGTCATGTTGTATTCACCAGATCGTCTCCCTCTTTGTTTTGTACTTCCAGCTCACAGAACTCAAGGCAGACTTCCAGTACCAGGAATCCAACATGAGGGTTAAGATGAACAACATGGAGAAGGTGCACAAAGAGGCCATGGAACAGCAACAGGTAGAGTAAAAATTACCATACAGACATGAAAAAACAAGACATCTTGTGGACCCCTAGCTAGGTTTCCATCCAATTGGCAACACCGTTTCATGTGAATATTCTAAAATCTGCATAAAAGTAATACGCACAATTTCCCATCCAAGATGTTTCCATCAAATTGACTTGTCGGTCATAAAAGGCAGTGCGTGATGACGTAGTGCACGTAAAAATATATTTTGCGGTTAAATTCCCATGTACCGAATAAATGTACAAGTTAAATGGGTATCCATTGCATTTTTAACTCTACTGATCGTTTTCTCTCAACATTTTGCACTCTATAGTGAATGTGCCCACTCTGGTATTGGCACGTGCACTCTATCCAACAGCTTGCAGGTATAGCCTACATGATTTGTTATGGACAAAAGAGCAAGATCATTTTTATTTGTCAAATAGTTAGACTCTTGACATTTTATTGGAGAGGAGCATGAAGCTCATCACCGTGCACTTTCACCACCCTGTGAAGTTCATCATAACTTATTTAATCTGTAGCCTAATAAACTGCATGCTTTCCTGAGTTGTCGTGGGAGGACCTCATATTGCAACATACCTGTTGCTTCTCAAGCACATGGGATTCAAACAACTTTCCTAACAAGTTAGACACAGTAGGATGAACCATACCTTCAGAAAGTATTCATACCCCTTATTCCACATTGTTGTTACAGCCTGAATTCAAAATGGATTAAATATATTTTCTACACACAATACCCCATAATGACAAAGTGAAAACATGTTTCTACATAAGTATTCATACCCCTGAGTCAATACTTTGTAAAAGCACCTTTGGCAGCAATTACAGCTTTGAGTATCTGGGTAAGTCTGTAAGAGCTTTGCAGACCTGGATTGTGCAACATTTGCCCATTATTTTCAATATTCTACAAGCGCTGTTAAATTGGCTGTTGATAATTGCTAGACAACCATTTTCAGTTCTTGCCGCAGATTTAAGTCAACTGTTACTCGGACACTCAGTCTTCTGGGTAAGAAACTCCAGTGTAGAATTTGGCGTTGTGTTTTAGGTTTTTGTCCTTCTGGAAGGTGAATTCATCTCCCAGTGTCTGGTGGAAAGCAGACTAAACCAGGTTTTCCTCTAGGATATTTCCTGTGCTTACCTCCATTTTGTAAAAATATTTTCCTGAAACTCCCCAGTCCTTAACGATTACAAGCATACCTATAACATGATCCAGCCACCACTATGCTTAAAAATATGAGTGGTACTCAGTGATGTGTTATATTCAGACAATGTCAAAGACGATAGACTCACCTTCATGGCATACAGCTTCCATTCATCGTGACCACTGTTCTTTCTAACCAGAAACACTTTCCCATAGGCTAGACAGAAAATAAAGATTGGGAAAGTTTATCACATTTGATTGTAGCCCCTACCACCCATTCTACCACCCACCACATTTACAATCTTAACTTTTCATTCTAAATGTTCCACACACAAAAATAGACAGAAATATAGTTACCCAGGTCTCCAATAATACTATGGCGCTATCCCGAGTGGTGCAGTGGTCTAAGGCACTGCATCTCAGTACGAGGCGTCCCTACACTCCCTAGTTTAGAATCCAGGCTGTATCACATCCGGCTGTGATTGGGTGGTGCATGATTGGGCCCAGCTTCGTCCAGGTTTTGCCAGAGTATGCAGTCATTGTAAAAAATAAAAATATTTGACCTTTTATTTAGCTAGGCAAGTCAGTTAAGAACAAATTATTATTTTCAATGACGGCCTAGGAACAGTGGGCAGAACGATAGATTTGTACCTTGTCAGCTCAGGGGTTTGAACTTGCAACTTTCCGGTTACTAGTCCAACACTCTAACCACTAGGCTACCCTGCCGCCCCAGGGTAGCCTTAACAATTTGTTCTTAACTGACTTGCCTAGTTAAATAAAGGTTCAATAAAAAGTGTGGAGTGGATATTCTCTGCTGCTGGTGGTCACAAAAATAGATGGGTGTTGGTTAAATTGTGATTTGAATGTAGGGAATTTGGAGCGGCGGTTTGTTTTTCTGTGAGCGCGGCGTGGTTTTTAGGGAAAGACCTGGAGCACCGGCGTGGTGCACCACTCAATGAGTGGGATTTCCAATCGCTCAACTCCCCTCACATGCTCTGGTGGGGAACAGAGAGTAGTAGTCATTTAATAAAAATGTGAAACACATATTGCACACAGTGAGCCCATGTGACTTGTTAAGAACATTTTGCCATATCAAAAGGGTTGAATACTTTTTGACTAAAGACTAAATTTAATCCCTTTTTTTAAATTCAGGCTGTAACACAACAAAAATGTGGAGAAAGTCGAAGGGTGTGAATACTTTCTGAAGGCACTAAAATCAAACGCTCCTAGCTTGTGGTAAAGGCTTTCATTAAAAATAGATGGTCACATACTCATTTTCTTTTACTACAGGCCAAAAACCGGGAGCTGCTGAAACAAGTGGCCGCCCTCTCAAAGGGCAAGAAGTTTGACAGGACGGGGAGTTCACTGCTGTTACCGTAACGACAAGCCCACCCAACCACGGCTCAGTGGCTTCATTGTTTTAACACTGTGAAAGCCTGATGCCATTCTACCTTTCCCTCCCTCCTTCCTGTGTTTTCTCAATCATTTTGATCTTTTCAGTTATGTTATTCGTTGGAAAACAGGTGACCATGCTATACATGGAAATCCTCTTTCATGTTGGCATGACAATAAGGACACATCCTCAATTTCAACATGTTTTAAATGTTCTAACCCTGAGTTTTACTCTGCCACTGGATGTGATGTGACTGTGGATGAGGAGAGAGCCTCGTTAACACTGCCCGGGTCCAGCAGCATGTTTTGTGCAAGGTGGATACGATTCTGTCAACATCACAGATCCCACTTGATTTTTTACGGATGTCATGCAATCTTATTTATTCAATTACATTTTGTAGCTTTTGGTCTTTTTCTCACCACATACTCAGAGCATTGCCCAGGTTTGGGAAATGTTTTTTCTTCAACAGCAACTTTCTCGTAACATATTAATTATATTTTTCTAAATGGACGTAATTATGGAAGAGAAACTCCTCCTTATTGGAGACCCTTCTCAACTTACTATGTATGCAAATGTCAAAAGGATCACTGACAACAGCATTGCTGGCCAGTAGCAGAGACCTTTAGACGTTAAAGTCCAAAAACCATCAACTCTATGAGAGATTTTTAAACTTTGTTTTGTAGAGACACTTCCCGGCTGCCCTCTTTCTCACTGTGACAGCTGTAGTGCTTTGCTGTTTTTCTGTAGTGGAAAGATTTGTAATACTGCATGACTTACTGACATACAAGTTAGCATTGTGGTCTCCTGTACTATAATGTAGGGTTTCTCAAATTGGGTTTCACGGGCCCCTGGGGAGGTAATGCAGGAGGTCTGCAGCCAGATCTCAAAATAACAGTTTTTGTTTTAAATTTGAAAAGAAAATCATGAATATTACTAACAGATGAATTATTAAATTAGGTGTGTTGAAGGGATCTGTGGATTAAGTTTAGAGGGTATAATTCAATGTAATATTATTCATCTACGGTTTGTTCTTAACTTTGGGCAGAATGGCCCTGGGAGGCTCACAGGGATATTGGTATCCACAGTACTCCACCAGTTATCTATTTTTCAACTCATTACTTGTCCCCCTCTCACCCAAGAAAATGCAGAACATGAATGCACTGTAATTAAAGTTCTCTCTGCCTCGTAGAAAAATGTGTAGAATTGCAGGACATTAGCTTGTAGGGTATTAGCTTGTATGCTACTTCTTCTCACTCGAGTTGTGTTCTGGTTAAGAGGGGGTCCCTGATGAATTTGGTATGACAAGAGTCCCCGGCCCCAAAAAGTTGAGAACCCCTGCTGTAATGTACTTTTTCAGCCTTTAAAAAACTGTTTTTTTATACGTGTAAAGGTATTACAGGGATCAGCCTATGTATTTAAAATGTGTAACTTGTATCGGTTTTAGTGAGTGTGTGTGTGTCAGGTAAGGCTGGTTAATTATATAAATACATCTGTAGAATACGCTTTTTAAAGGAACGTACCATTTCAGCTCTGCACCAAACTGAGCTGGTTTCATACTGTGGCGTTCTGATCACTTTTGTACTTTTTCCAAACCCAATGTTTCAAAAATATTAAATCTGGTTAAACATACGTAGTGTTTTCATTTTACTACCATTATCTCAAGGAGTGGCTCTTTACTATTGGGCCTTTGTAGCAATCCTTTATAATAGTGTCAACCCCACACAAACCTCATTCTAGCCTGGATTTTGCGTGTACTTTTTCCTCTTCCACCAGAGTTTATTATTATTTTTTGTCAATGGCTATTCCATGTTTAACCACTAGGTAGCACTCGTTAATTTGCTTTACTCTATAAGATCTGACATGCTGACTCAAGGGGCTCGTTTGAGTGGTAAGGATGAAGCATCTGACTAGATAAATGTCGGGGGCGGTGCATCTGCGACAGCCGAGCGTCAGACACTGGTATTTCAACAGCAAGGGTCAGATCAACATGGCAATGTTTTCTTTAGAATGTCAGAATAAACATGCCTCTAACCCCCATATCACATTCAAACTGAAATCAAATGTGTGTACGTTGCACAGTCAATTAGTGAGTATCTCATATCACATTAATTTGGGTATGTATACATAAATGGCGGCAAAGTTGGTTCCAGTCAAGTCTTAGGTCACGTTTGTATACAGTACCAGTCAAAAGTTTGGACACACTCATTCAAGGGTTTTTCTAGATTTTTTAAAACATTTTCTACATTGTAGAATAATAGTGAAAACATCAAAACTATGAAATAACATGGAATTATGTAGTAACCTAAAAAGTGTTAAACAAATCAAAATATATTTGAGAATTTTCAAAGTAGCCACCCTTTGCCTTGATGACAGTTTGCACCCTTGGTATTCTATCAACCAGCTTCACCTGACATGCTTTTCCAACAGTCTTGAAGGAGTTCCCACATATGCTGAGCACTTGTTGGCTGCTTTTCCTTCACTCTGCGGTCCAACTCATCCCAAACCATCTCAATTGGGTTGAGGTGGTTTGATTGTGGAGGCCAGGTCATCTGATGCAGCACTCCTTCACTCTCCTTCCTGGTCAAATAGCCCTTACACAGCCTGGAGGTGTGTTGGGTCATTGTCCTGTTGAAAATCAAATGATTGTCCCACTAAGCGCAAACCAGATGTGATGGCATATTGTGGCAGAATGCTGTGGTAGCCATGCTGGTTAAGTGTGCTTTGAATTCTAAATAAATCACCAACAGTGTCACCAGCAAAGCACCATCACACCAACTCCATGCTTCACGGTGGGAAAAACACTTGTGGAGATCATCCGTTAACTTGCTCTGCGTTACACAAACAGCGGTTAGAACCAAAAATCTCAAATTTGGACTACAGACCAAAGGGCAGATTTCCACCAGTCTAATGTGCATTGCTCGTGCTATTTAGCCCAAGCCAGTCTCTTCTTAATGGTGTCATTTTAGTAGGGGTCTCTTTGCAGCAATTTGACCATGAAGTCCTGATTTTGAGACGTGTCTGTTACTTGAACTCTGAAGCATTTATTTGGGCTGCAATTTCTGAGGCTGGTAACGCTAATGTACATATCCTCTGCAGCAGAGGGAACTCTGGGTCTTCCTTTCCTGTGGCGGTCCTCATGAGATCGTTTCATCACAGCGCTTGATGGTTTTTGTGACTGCACTTGAAGACACTTACAAAGTTCTTGAAATGTTCCGTATTGACTGACCTTCATGTCTTAAAGTAATGATGGACTGTCGTTTCTCTTTGCTTATTTGAGCTGTTCTTGCCATAATATGGACTTGGTCTTTTAAAAAATAGGGCTGTCTTCTGTATACCCCCCTACCTTTTCACAACACAACTGATTGCCTCAAACGCATTAAGAAGGAAAGAAATTCCACAAATTAATTTTTCAGAAGGCACACCTGTTAACTGAAATGCATTCCAGGTGACTACCTCATGGAGCCGGTTGAGAGACTGCCAAGAGGGTGCAAAGCTGTCATCAAGGCAAAGCGTGGCTATTTGAATGATCTCAAAAGTAACACATTTTGATTTAACACTTTTGGTTACTACATTCCATGTGTTATTTCATAGTTTTGATGTCTTCACTATTCTACAATATAGAAAATAGTACAAATAAAAACGCTTGAATGAGTTGGTGTTCTAAAACTTTTGACCTGTAGTGTACATATGTTATCTTTTAGTCATTAAAAATGGTATGTGCAAACCAGTGGTGGTCGGTGCCATTTAGTAAGGATCGGTGTTCTGCTAGCGGGACAACTTCCGGTGAAACTGGAGGGCTCGCAATTAAAATAAATTCTAATAAATATTATGGTTTTTAAACATTTAGGTACATATAAGTGTCTTATATTGACTGAAAGCTTAAATTCTTGTTAATCTAACTGCACTCTCCGATTTACAGTAGCTATTACAGCGAAAACATGCCATGCAATTGTTTTAGGACGGCGCCCCAGAACAAAATATATTTTTGCCGGGACAGGTTTCATACATTCCCATATAAAGATTAAATATTCACTTACTTTTTGAATATCTTCCTCTGATTTTTCATCCAAAGGGTCCCAGCTATAACGTAGTTTTGTTAGATAAAATCCTTCTTTATATCCCAAAAGGTCTGTTTAGTTGGCGCCATAGATTTGAGTAATCCACATGTTCAACTTGCAGAGAATGGAATCCAAAAATCTACCCCTAAACTTTGTTTCAACAAGTCAAAATATGTTTCTATTTACTCAGCAGATCCCCTAAAATGTAATTAAACTATATTTATTTCGGAAAGAAGTATGTTCAATAGGAAACCGATTTTAGCTGGTGCGTAATTTCTTCATGGCATTCGCAAACACGGATTTCCAAGGCTGTCCTTCTACTAAAACTGTTATTTCTTATTTGTTTTTGAAGTTACAAGCCTGAAACCTTGAACATAGACGGCTGATACCCTGTGGAAGCTATAGGAATTGCATCAAGGGAGAATTTACAATATGACCTTTCTCTTGCATTTCTAAGAGGATGGTCTCTCTCAAAAACAAAATTCTGGTTGTTTTTCCTTTGGTTTTTCTCCTACCATATCTATTGTGTTATATTCTCCTACATTATTTTAACATTTCTACAAACTTCAAAGTGGCCTGAGCTACAGGCAGTTTACTTCGGGCATGTCATTCAGGCGGAAATTGAGAAAAAAAGGGGCCTAGCCCTAAGAAGTTAACCTCTTGAAGCTAGGGGGCACTATTTTTATGTTTGGAAAAATAACGTTCCCAAAGTAAACAGCCTATTTCTCAGGACCAGATGCTAGAATATGCATATAATTGACAGATTAGGATAGAAAACACTCTAAAGTTTCCAAAACTGTCAAAATATTGTCTGTGAGTATAACAGAACTGATATTGCAGGCGAAACCCTGAGAAATCAAACCAGGAAGTGGCTTCTATTTTGAAAACTCCATATTCCATAGCCTCCCATTGCTCCATTTAAAGGGATATCAACCAGATTCCTTTTCCTATCGCTTCCTCAAGGTGTCAACAGTTTTCAGACATAGTTTCAGGCTTTTATTTTGAAGAATGAGCGTGAACATTGCATAAGTGGATAGGTGGGGGCTCTCAGAGTGAATTATTACTCCCGGTCCTAGTGAAAAGCCAACTGTCCCGGTTGATATATTATCGAATACATATTTGAAAAACACCCTGAGGATTGATTATAAAAAATGACATGTTTCTGTGGACATTATGGATATAATTTGGATTTTTTTTGTCTGCGTTGTCGTGACCGCTCTTTCCGGTGGATTCCTGGGCATAACGCACCAAACTAACGGAGGTATTTGTATATAAAAAATATCTTTATGGAACAAAACATTTGTTGTCTAACTGGGAGTCTCGTGAGTGAAAACATCCGAAGATCAAAGGTAAACAATTCATTTGATTGCTTTTCTGATTTTCGTGACCAAGTTACCTGATGCTAAGTGTACTTATTGTTTTGTCGAGCGATCGATAAACTTACACAAACGCTTGTATTGCTTTTGCTGTAAAGCATCATTTCAAAATCTGAGACAACAGGTGGATTCGCAATATTGCACTTGTGATTTCATGAATATGAATATTTTCTAGTAATATTATTTGACTGTGGCGCTATGCTATTCAGCGTTGCTGATGAC
This sequence comes from Oncorhynchus kisutch, assembly GCF_002021735.2. Lineage (NCBI taxonomy): Eukaryota > Metazoa > Chordata > Actinopteri > Salmoniformes > Salmonidae > Oncorhynchus > Oncorhynchus kisutch. The sequence goes on along the minus strand of NC_034201.2, from coordinate 16,839,708 downwards.
AATTATCCCGAATCCGGTATGGGTGGTTCAGAGGTTAACTACTAAACCGCTTGCTGACTGTAGACTGTACTGCATGATTGTAGTGGGTTTACTAATGCATTAATTCTAGTAGCTATGTTGATTATGACTTTAGCTAATATGGTGACAACGATGTAGTCTGTGTGTACGGTTAGAGGTTATGATATGAAGGTTTGGCCTGGAAAGGTTTTTTCGTCTGGTCACAGACATCTGATGTGGTGCACTGAAGTCCACAAGCAATGGAAAAAGGTCAGAGGAGGAGAATGCATAGTTGCGAAAAGGAATTATACAACAATCAAAGGGATCATGCTGTTTGCATGTGGCTGCTATGAAACTGTGTTTGCATGTGATCAGGGATCACACGCAACAGAACAAAATGGGGATAAACATAATTGAATTTGTCCACTAGAAACTCTGGTTTGACAACTGTTGGACTAATGACTACGCCCTAGCACAGCTAGATGCAGGCAAGAGCGTGTGAGACGGTATTAAATGTGTCAATGTCGGTCACCTTGATTACTCAAATGTCTCTCGACCTGTTCACCTACGTTGTAAACGTTCATTCAAAAGCTAGGTTGTAGCAACCTCATGATGGGGTATAGGGAACATTTGAGAATCAAGTAGTAGCATAAACTAATCAATGTTACATTTAACTGGGTGAATGGAATATAAATGACAGTCATCCAATATGCTGTAATAGAAATAAGGCCATACTCATTAAAAAAAACATCCTCGCTCATCTTAAACCGTCGGCCCCGGTGTTAATAAATTAATAAAACAAAAAGCTTACCTTGACTTAAAAGAGTTCCAGTGTTGAAGAGCCATAGCCAGCTAGCTAACATAGCAGCCCTCTCTGTTTGAGCTCTGTGTTTGAGTTGGCTAAACTAGCTAGATGTGAGGGGAGGACTTTTCATAATAATGGCTGGATCAGAGCAAATGGAATGGCATTAAACATAGGGAAACCATGTATTTGATACCATTCCACTTAAGGTACCACCAACCTCCTGCGCTAGATGCATTTGCTAGTTAAGTAAGTGAAAGTGAAAAACACAACAAAATATAGCTAGCTATCTCTCTTTCTCTTGCACTTCATTTTTTAAGAAATTAATTTGTTCAAAACCTTAACTATTGTCTTTCTCTCACTTTGAGTCAACTACTCATCACATTTGATGCACTTCACTGATAGCTAGCTGTAGTTTATGCTTTCAGTACTAGATTCATTCTCTGATCCTTTGATTGGGTGAACAACAAGTCAGTTCCTGCTTCAAAAGCTCTGATAAGTTGGAGGACATCCTCTGGAAGTTGTCATAATTACTGGTTAAGTCTATGGAAGGGGGTGAGAACCACAAACCTCCTAGGTTTTGTATTGAAGTCAATGTACCCAGATTAGGACAGAAACTAGCTGTCCTCTGGCTACAACATGGTGCTACCCCATAGAGTGTTGTTGAGGCTACTGTAGACCTTCATTGCAAAACAGTGTGTTTTAATCTATTATTTGCCTGGTTGAAGGACATGAAGGCTTCAGGAGGGTCAGCGGGGCTGAAATAAGGGTCAACAGCCCAGAATGTTGCTCAATGCAGGTATGAATGTGGACCAATGCATAATGGTTTGCACCTGGGTCCTCTTGTATGCGGTAGTATTATCTCTATGGATGGTTCTCTTCTCCCCTCTTTCCTATTCCTCCTGTCAGAATTTATTGGTGATGTCAATGGCACATTCTGTGATGAACATGATAATATCATCTCAATACATTGGATTTTAGGAGGTCTTTTTTTTCTTCTTTGGGCGTCTTAAAATAAAATAAGTTACATTTTATATAAAGTATATGTATATAGTGGGGGGGGGGGAGTATTTGATCCCCTGCTGATTTTGTATGTTTGCCCACTAACAAAGAAATGATCAGTCTATAATTTTAATGGTAGGTTTATTTGAACAGTGAGAGACAGAACAACAACAAAAAAATCCTGAAAAACACATGTCAAAAATATTATAAATTGATTTGCATTTTAATGAGGGAAATGAGTATTTGACCCCCTCTCAATCAGAAAGATTTCTGGCTCACAGGTGTCTTTTATACAGTTAATGAGCTGAGATTAAGAGCACACTCTGAAATGGAGTGCTCCTAATCTCAGTTTGTTACTTGTATAAAAGACACCTGTCCACAGAAGCAATCAATCAAACTCTCCACCATGGCCAAGACCAAAGAGCCATGGCCAAGACCAAAGAGCTCTCCAAGGTTGTCAGGGACAAGATTGTAGACCTACACAAGGCTGGAATGGGCTACAAGACCATCTCCAAGCAGCTTGGTGAGAAGGTGACAACAGTTGGTGCGATTATTCGCAAATGGAAGAAACACAAAAGAACTGTCAATCTCCCTCGGCCTGGGGCTCCATGCAAGATCTCACCTCGTGGAGTTGCAATGATCATGAGAACGGTGATGAATCAGCTCAGACCTACACGGGAGGATCTTGTCAATGATCTCAAGGCAGCTGGGACCATAGAGTCACCAAGAAAACAATTGGTAACACACTACGCCGTGAAGGACTGAAATCCTGCAGCGCCCGCAAGGTCCCTCCTGCTCAAGAAAGCACATATACATGCCCGTCTGAAGTTTGCCAATGAACATCTGAATGATTCAGAGGACAACTGGGTGAAAGTGTTGTGGTCAGATGAGACCAAAATGGAGCTCTTTGGCCTCAACTCGCTGTGTTTGGAGGAGGAGGAATGCTGCCTATGACCCCAAGAATACCATCCCCACCGTCAAACATGGAGGTGGAAACATTATGCTTTGGGGGTGTTTTTCTGCTAAAGGGACAGGACAACTTCACCATATCAAAGGGACGATGGATGGGCCATGTACCGTCAGCCAGGGCATTGAAAATGGGTCGTGGATGGGTATTCCAGCATGACAATGACCCAAAGCACACGGCCAAGGCAAACAAAGGAGTGGCTCAAGAAGAAGCACATTAAGGTCCCATAGAAATCCCATAGAAAATAATCCCATAGAAAATCTGTGGAGGGAGCTGAAGGTTCGAGTTGCCAAACATCAGCCTCAAAACCTTAATGACTTGGAGAAGATCTGCAAAGAGGCGTGGGACAAAATCCCTCCTGAGATGTGTGCAAACCTGGTGGCCAACTAAAAGAAATGTCTGACCTCTGATTGCCAACAAGGGTTTTGCCACCAAGTACTAAGTCATGTTTTGCAGAGGTGTCAAATACTTATTTTGCACATTAAAATGCATATCAATTTATAACATTTTTGACATGTGTTTTTCTGGATTTTTTTGTTGTTATTCTGTCTCTCACTGTTCAAATAAACCTACCATTAAAATGATAGACTGATAATTTCTTTGTCAGAGGGCAAACATACAAAATCAGCAGGGGATCAAATACTTTTTTCCCTCACTGTATGACTTAGACCTGATCAATAGATGTGGTCCCACATTTATGGTTTTAGATGCTGTTTTATAATGCCCTTTACAATTCCAGAAATCCCCCCTTCCCCCTGTGACATTTCACACTTTTACAATGGTGCTTGTGCAATTTACTGTTGATAAGATCATACACTATTTTCTCTTTCAGCCTTCTAATAATGTAAGAATAATAAGATAATTACTGGCAAGGAATTCACATAATCACGTTGACAAAAGCTATAATGTTTTGGAAGATTCTAAACACAGCTTGAACAAGAGAGCCTGTCAGGGGAGGTTCTCTTCTGCACTGTTCAACCAATCCAGTAAATATGGAGGAGGAGTTAAGATGGAGTGTCTCATTGTTTACATCCAAAAGTGGAAGTCGCGTCTGGGGACTGGCCACTGAGGTATAATAAGACCTGCAACCAATCTGAACTTCCTCTCTGTGTCACTGTCAAGCAATGGGGGAAAAATATTATTTTAGTTTAAAAAGTTATCTTAATCAGCGGTTAGGTATGGTCACTGTACTACACATCTGTGGGGCAGACTGTAAAATGCATAAAAGCGAATTGCAATATCGCCAAGCCATTTCCATATAACCTCAGAACACCTAGTTAGAGGGGACTGGGAATCAGTCTGTGGCTTTAGTCACAGCCAGGAAAGTAAATCAGCTACAAAGGAACTGGAAGAAAGGTGGACAGATAATACCGACCTTTTAGAACCAAATGGAGAAGCACATGTGTGCTATAGGGACAGGGTAAAAGGACACAAAGGCACAAACTAGATTCAATGCCAGAGGGATTACATACATTTTTTTTTAAATTTCCATCAACTCATCTTCAAAACACTCTCCTGCAACCGCCTCACCAATTTATATTTATAAAAAAGTATTATTTACCTAAAATCTGTAATACTCCAAGAAGCTAGCCAGAAACTCCAAGAAGCTAGCCAGAAACTAGCCAGGAGCTAGCCCAGAAGCTAACCAGAAGCTAGTTAGCTTCTTTACTGGCAAATCGTTAGTATTCAGCTAACCACGGTTTGTGGTCATCAGCTATCCTTTAGCTCGAAAATCTATCGGCAGTTTTGTACGGCGCAGCGCAGCGCGGCTCGGAACGGAACATACTGGACCAATTTTTCTCTCCATGTCCCTGGATTTCAACCGCTCTCTGGACATTCATACCTGGATCTCACAGCTAGCTAGCTGCTATCCGTGTGACTATCGGCTTTCGTCGATTCCGGAGCAAACATCAATTATTCCGGAGCTAGCCAGCTCCGTCAATCACTCCTGAGTTCCATCAATCACTCCTGGGCTGCAGTCACCTATCCGGACCCGTTTTACTGCCTACGCGGAGCCCCACCGGGCCTTCACAACTGGACTGCCGACGTTATCTACCCGAAGGAGTTATCCGGCTGGCTCCTCCGTCGCAACGTTACCTGAACGCCCATCTGCGGCCTGCTACCCGTTAGCTGTCTTATCGGCTGCTATCTGAATAGACAATCGGACAATTTATTTATTTTTATTATTATTATGTTTTCTTCTTGGGCCTCTATAACTATATCTATTGTTTTTATTTTTGTTGTTGTTGTGTGATTTGGATTAATCCCCTCTACCACACGGAATCCCACTAATCTACTGACGGAACGCAAGAGGTGGCTAATAACAGACCTCCATCCTATGCTAGCTTGCTACCGATGGCCTGGCTAGCTGTCTAAATCGCAGTGACCCCCAACCAACCTCTCCACTCACCGGACCCTTCTGATCACTCGACTAAGCATGCCTCTCCTTAATGTCAATATGCATTGTCCATTGCTGTTCTGGTTAGTGTTTATTGGCTTATTTCACTGTAGAGCCTCTAGTCCTGCTCACTATACCTTATCCAACCTATTAGTTCCACCACCCACACATGCAATGACATCTCCTGGTTTCAATGATGTTTCTAGAGACAATACCTCTCTCTTCATCACTCAATACCTAGGTTTACCTCCACTGTATTCACACCCTACCATACCTTTGTCTGTACATTATACCTTGATGCTATTTTATCGCCCCCAGAAACCTCCTTTTACTCTCTGTTCCAGACGTTCTAGAAGACCAATTCTTATTGCTTTTAGCCGCACCCTTATTCTACTCCTATGTTCCTCTGGCGATGTAGAGGTGAATACAGGCCCTGCAGTGCCTAGCTCCACTCCTATTCCCCAGGCGCTCTCTTTTGACGACTTCTGTAACCGTAATAGCCTTGGTTTCATGCATGTTAACATTAGAAGCCTCCTCCCTAAGTTTGTTCTATTCACTGCTTTAGCACACTCTGCCAACCCGGATGTTCTAGCTGTGTCTGAATCCTGGCTTAGGAAGACCACCAAAAATTCAGAAATTTTAATTCCAAACGACAACATTTTCAGACAAGATAGAACTGCCAAAGGGGGCGGTGTTGCAATCTACTGCAAAGATAGCCTGCAGAGTTCTGTCCTACTATCCAGGTCTGTACCCAAACAATTTGAACTTCTACTTTTAAAAATCCACCTCTCTAAAAACAAGTCTCTCACCGTTGCCGCCTGCTATAGACCAACCTCTGCCCCCAACTGTGCTCTGGACACCATATGTGAACTGATTGCCCCCCATCTATCTTCAGAGCTCGTGCTGCTAGGCGACCTAAACTGGAACATGCTTAAAACCCCAGCCATCCTACAATCTAAACTTGATGCCCTCAATCTCACACAAATTATCAATGAACCTACCAGGTACCTCCCCAAAGCCTTAAACACGGGCACCCTCATAGATATCATCCTAACCAACTTGCCCTCTAAATACACCTCTGCTGTCTTCAACCAAGATCTCAGCGATCACTGCCTCATTGCCTGCATCCGTAATGGGTCAGCGGTCAAACGACCTCCACTCATCACTGTAAAACGCTCCCTGAAACACTTCAGCGAGCAGGCCTTTCTAATCGACCTGGCCGGGGTATCCTGGAAGGATATTGATCTCATCCCGTCAGTAGAGGATGCCTGGATATTTTTTTTAACTGCCTTCCTAACCATCTTAAATAAACATGCCCCATTCAAGAAATTTAGAACCAGGAACAGATATAGCCCTTGGTTCTCCCCAGACCTGACTGCCCTTAACCAACACAAAAACATCCTATGGCGTTCTGCATTAGCATCGAACAGCCCCCGTGATATGCAGCTGTTCAGGGAAGCTAGAAACCATTATACACAGGCAGTTAGAAAAGCCAAGGCTAGCTTTTTCAAGCAGAAATTTGCTTCCTGCAACACTAACTCAAAAAAGTTCTGGGACACTGTAAAGTCCATGGAGAATGTGAACACCTCCACCCAGCTGCCCACTGCACTGAAGATAGGAAACACTGTCACCACTGATAAATCCACCATAATTGAGAATTATGAGCATATTTCTACGGCTGGCAATGCTTTCCACCTGGCTACTCCTACCCCGGTCAACAGCACTGCACCCCCAACAGCAACTCGCCCAAGCCTTCCCCATTTCTCCTTCTCCCAAATCCGTTCAGCTGATGTTCTGAAAGAGCTGCAAAATCTGGACCCCTACAAATCAGCCGGGCTAGACATTCTGTACCCTTTCTTTCTAAAATTATCTGCCGAAATTGTTGCCACCCCTATTACTAGCCTGTTCAACCTCTCTTTCGTGTCGTCTGAGATTCCCAAAGATTGGAAAGCAGCTGCGGTCATCCCTCTCTTCAAAGGGGGGGACACTCTTGACCCGAACTGCTACAGACCTATATCTATCCTACCATGCCTTTCTAAGGTCTTCGAAAGCCAAGTCAACAAACAGATTACCGACCATTTCGAATCTCACCATACCTTCTCTGCTATGCAATCTGGTTTCAGAGCTGGTCATGGGTGCACCTCAGCCACGCTCAAGGTCCTAAACGATATCTTAACCGCCATCGATAAGAAACATTACTGTGCAGCCGTATTCATTGATCTGGCCAAGGCTTTCGACTCTGTCAATCACCACATCCTCATCGGCAGACTCGAGAGCCTTAGTTTCTCAAATGATTGCCTCGCCTGGTTCACCAACTACTTCTCTGATAGAGTTCAGTGTGTCAAATCAGAGGGTCTGCTGTAAGGACCTCTGGCAGTCTCTATGGGGGTGCCACAGGGTTCAATTCTTGGACCGACTCTCTTCTCTGTATACATCAATGAGGTCTCTCTTGCTGCTGGTGAGTCTCTGATCCACCTCTACGCAGACGACACCATTCTGTATACTTCTGGCCCTTCTTTGGACACTGTGTTAACAACCCTCCAGGCAAGCTTCAATGCCATACAACTCTCCTTCCGTGGCCTCCAATTGCTCTTAAATACAAGTAAAACTAAATGCATGCTCTTCAACCGATCGCTACCTGCACCTACCCGCCTGTCCAACATCACTACTCTGGACGGCTCTGACTTAGAATACGTGGACAACTACAAATACTTAGGTGTCTGGTTAGACTGTAAACTCTCCTTCCAGACCCATATCAAACATCTCCAATCCAAAGTTAAATTTAGAATTGGCTTCCTATTTCGCAACAAAGCATCCTTCACTCATGCTGCCAAACATACCCTTGTAAAACTGACCATCCTACCAATCCTCGACTTTGGCGATGTCATTTACAAAATAGCCTCCAATACCCTACTCAACAAATTGGATGCAGTCTATCACAGTGCAATCCGTTTTGTCACCAAAGCCCCATATACTACCCACCATTGCGACCTGTACGCTCTCGTTGGCTGGCCCTCGCTTCATACTCGTCACCAAACCCACTGGCTCCATGTCATCTACAAGACCCTGCTAGGTAAAGTCCCCCCTTATCTCAGCTCGCTGGTCACCATAGCATCTCCCACCTGTAGCACACGCTCCAGCAGGTATATCTCTCTAGTCACCCCCAAAACCAATTATTTCTTTGGCCGCCTCTCCTTCCAGTTCTCTGCTGCCAATGACTGGAACGAACTACAAAAATCTCTGAAACTGGAAACACTTATCTCCCTCACTAGCTTTAAGCACCAACTGTCAGAGCAGCTCACAGATTACTGCACCTGTACATAGCCCACCTATAATTTAGCCCAAACAACTACCTCTTTCCCAACTGTATATAATTTATTTTGCTCCTTTGCACCCCATTATTTTTATTTCTACTTTGCACATTCTTCCATTGCAAAACTACCATTCCAGTGTTTTACTTGCTATATTGTATTTACTTTGCCACCATGGCCTTTTTTGCCTTTACCTCCCTTCTCACCTCATTTGCTCACATTGTATATAGACTTGTTAATACTGTATTATTGACTGTATGTTTGTTTTACTCCATGTGTAACTCTGTGTCGTTGTATCTGTCGAACTGCTTTGCTTTATCTTGGCCAGGTCGCAATTGTAAATGAGAACTTGTTCTCAACTTGCCTACCTGGTTAAATAAAGGTTAAATAAAATAAATAAATAAATAAAATATTAGACAGACAGCCGTATTGACCGTATAGAGGGGTTATATAGTGTTGCACACATCTTAAACACCAGACAGGTTTATATTGGAGTCTTGAGGTAAAGATAGAAATAATCTGGATGTTTCATTTCTGGAAGATAAGTACAGATACAAGGTACACTCAATTGCAAAACTGTGGAAGACAGTACTGTGTATGTAATACTCTATTGGAGGAATGCGACATCATTCTTCCACAAGAAATTCCATAATTTGGTGTTTTGTTGATGGTGGTGGAAAATGCTGTCTCGGGCACCGCTTCAGAATCTCCCATAAGTGTTCAGTTGTGCTCAGATCTGGTGATAGACGGTCATGGCATGTGGTTTACATTGTTTTCATGATCATTAATTAAACCATTCAGTAGAAAATTAGTGCTGAGAATAAAGACATTTACTACTATAATTAAAGCTAGCAGTGGTGGAAAAAGTACTCAATTGTCATACTTGAGAAAAAGTAAAGATACCTTAAGGTACATTTTTCATAGTTTTACATTTCAATAGCTCCTTGGTCATGTCAATTACACACCTAATAAGCGTGCAGGGGATATACACCCATATTGCATAACCTCTAGTTATGTATCTTCTATAGTGTTGTACATTAATATTAGTTTGACAATTAGGGGGTTCAGTCCATTGTGTTTACCCTTTTCTTTAATATTTATCTATAATAATTGGTATTTCTAAGTGCTTATTTTCCCTGTTGTTTATTTTTCCACAGTATTTAACAGCGGTACACAATAGGAGAGAGACAGATAATATCTCCTTTCATCGTTAATATCAACCATAAAGGAAAAGGGCAAAGTACGAGAGTCATGCTATTAATTGTCCAAAGCAGGGATGGAGAGTGAGCTAGTGAGGTAGGCTGGTCAATATATATACTGAACATGTAACCACAGCAATGGTGGCCAGTAAATCAATGAATAAACATTTTATATTGACAAATTAAACAGAAATTGTAGACCTTTAATATTTTCCAACATGTCAGACACTTAACTTCAAATAAGTATGAAACATTTCAGTGTTAACTTTCTCTTTATCCCTGGTTGATGTACATTTCAGAGCCTCTTCAGTGTGGATGAGAAATAGCATACATTCTCAACAACAAAGAGAGCACTTCCAGTTTGTGTTCTTCACTCTGTTGAACTCTTTTGTCTTCATTCCTAGTTAAATAAATAAATACTATCAAATATCAATGTAGTATGACGAATGATGAATTAGCCTTCCATTGTGTTATGTAATAAATTGTCTTACATCACTGTTGTCAAAATATTATAAATATGTCAGTCTTTGGGCCACATCCAGGTTCTTTATCAGTGGCACACATGAAGCAGTTGTGGCTTTGTTGAACTCTGAAATCATAGGCATGAACTGAGCATATGGCTGTCCCACACAACTACCTAAAATTAAGAATTTACATTTACTTTGAATTAAATGTCATTACATACCAGACATTTTTAGTATATCCTCAGCCATTTCTTTTCACAGTTGCTCTATGTGTTTTTGAAGGTCCCATATCAATTTGGGAGGGGATGTTGGGGAAGTTCTGTGCAACTTCCTTGGCCATCTACACCAAAAAATAAAATAGAGCTTTTGACCTAATTGTCACACAACAGCTACCCATTCATTATTGAAAGTGTAACTATCAAACCTGCATTACAAAGACCCCGCAGCTGAAGGTGTCCTGCTGCATGGTGAGTTATTTCCCCTCCTTTCCACTTTATGTCCACCCAGTTGTCTTTTCCATGGCAGGATCTTCTCCTTTTGAAGTATTCTCTTTTTTATGTAAACATAATGGAATTCTGATTAGTTATAGGCAAATGAATACACAAGCCACATTTTTATGCTGTTTTCCTTATCACTATAATCTAGTAGTAGAGGTCATTTCCTTTATGCCCCATTCTACACACTGCCTAAATTATAGGTACTTAACCATTTACAGGACAATAATAAAAGTAACATATAGGATCCAACCCTATCACAGAGTGAATAAATGTAGAGCGTTTGTAGACTTTAAGAAAGAAAAAGAAAAAGAAGTGACAGTGATCAGTACGTGCTTAAAGAAAGTCATATCACAAAGATCACAGATGACAGTGCCCACCAAATCTATGACAATAGAGAATGAATTGTAAGCATCAAAGTGTGATGTCAAAATAATATCGGAAAATGTCAGTTGTTGAACATAAATTGCTATTGCAAATAGAAGTATTATGATATATGCAGTTGAGGAATATTCCATGTACCAACACTACATGTAGGACGGACATAAGACATTCCCACATACAGTATAAAAAACACCTTTATTTAACCAGACAGGCCATTTGAGAACAAGTTCTCATTTACAACTGCAACCTGGCCAAGATAAAGCAAAGCAGTGTGACACAAACAACAGCACAGAGTTACACAAATGGAATAAACAAACGTACAGTCAATAACACAATAGAAAAGTCTATATACAGTGTGTGCAAATGAAGTAAGATTAGGGAGTAAGGCAATAAATAGGCCGTAGTGGCGAAATAATTACAATTTTGCAAATAAACACTGGAGTGATAGATGTGTAGTAGATGAATGTCCAAGTAGAGATACTGGGGTGCAAAGGAGCAATATATATATATATATATATAAATAAATAACAATATGGGGATGAGGTAGTTGGATGGGCTATTTACAGATGGGCTATGTACAGGTGCAATGATCTGTAAGCTGCTCTGATAGCTGATGCTTAAAGATAGAGAGGACGATATGAGTCTCCAGCTTCAGTGATTTTTGCAATTCGTTACAGTCATTGGCAGCAGAGAACTGGAAGGAAAGGCTGCCAAAGGAGGAATTGGTTTTGGGGGTGACCAGTGAAATATACCTGCAGGAAATCAAATCAAATTTATTTATATAGCCCTTCATACATCAGTTGATAACTCAAAGTGCTGTACAGAAACGAGTGCTACGGGTGGGTGCTGCTATGGTGACCAGTGAGCTGAGATAAGGTGGGGCTTTACTTAGCAAAGAGTTATAGATGACCTTGAGCCAGTGGGTTTGGTGACGAATATGAAGTGAGGGCCAGCCAACGAGAGCATACAGGTCGCAGTGGTGAGTAGCATATGGGGCTTTGGTGACGAAACGGATGGCACTGTGATAGACTGCATCCAATTTGTTTAGTAGAGTGTTGGAGGCTATTTTGTAAATGACATCGCCGAAGTCAAGGATCGGTAGGATAGTCAGTTTTACGAGGGTATGTTTGGCAGCATGAGTGAAGGATGCTTTGTTGCGAAACAGGAAGCCGATTCTAGATTTAATTTTGGATTGAAGATGCTTAATGTGAGTCTGGAAGGAGAGTTTACAGTCTAACCAGACACCTAGATATTTGTAGTTGTCCACATATTCTAAGTCAGAACTGTCCAGAGTAGTGATGCTAGGCGGGCGGGCAGGTGCTGGCAGCGATCAGTTGAAGAGCATGCATTTAGTTTTACTTGCAATTAAGAGCAGTTGTAGGCCACGGAAGGAGAGTTGTATGGTTACTAGAGATTCTGGGTTCGAGTCCAGGCTCTGTCAGAGCCGGCCACGACCTGGCCGGCATGGGGTGGCGCACAATTGGCCCAGCGTTGTCCGGGTTAGGGGAGGGTTTGGCCCGGCAGGGATATCCATGTCTCATCGCGCGCTAGCGACTCCTGTGGCGGGCCGGGCGCAGTGCACAATGACATGGTTTCCAGGTGTACGGTGTTTCCTCCGACACATTGGTGCGGCTGGCTTCCGGGTTGGATGGGCATTGTGTCAAAGAAGCAGTTGTTGTGTTGTGATTCGGAGGACGCATGGCTCTCAACCTTCGCCTCTCCCGAGTCTGTACGGGAGTTGCAGCGATGAGACAAGACTGTATGGTCAAGAGCAGTCAGGTCTGGAGTGAACCAAGGGCTATATCTGTTCCTGGTTCTAAATTCTTTGAACGGGGCATGCTTATTTAAGATGGTGAGGAAAGCACTTTTAAAGAATAACCAGGCATCCTCTACTGACGGAATGAGGTCAATATCTTTCCAGGATACCCGGGCCAGGTTGATTAGAAAGGCCTGCTCGCTGAATTGTTTTAGGGAGCGTTTGACTATGATGAGGGGTGGTATGATGAGGGGTGGTATGATGAGGGGTGGTCGTTTGACCGCGGACCCATTACGGACGCAGGCAATGAGGCAGTGATCTCTGAGATCCTGGTTGAAGACAGCAGAGGTGTATTTAGAGGGCAGGTTGGTCAGGATGATATCTATGAGGGTGCCCGAGTTTACGGATTTGGGGTTGTACCTGGTAGGTTCCATGATCATTTGGGTGAGATTGAGGGCATCTAGCTTAGATTGTAGGATGGCCGAGGTGTTAAGCATATCCCAGTTTATGTCACCTAACAGTACAAACTCTGAAGATAAATGGGGGGCAATTAATTCACATATGGTGTCCAGGGCGCAGCTGGGGGCTGAGGGGGGTCTGTAACAAGCAGCAGCAGTGAGAGACTTGTTTCTGGAAAGGTGGACTTTTAAAAGTAGAAGCTCGAACTGTTTGGGCACAGACCTGGATAGCATGACAGAACTCTGCAGTAGATTGCAACTCCACCCCCTTTGGCAGTTCTGTCTTGGGGGAAAATGTATACACATACATAGAGGCATTTTTCAGCTATGATTTTACCACTCAGAATCCATAATGTATATGACAATGGGGCAGCACAGGATGTTATACACCCATACAACAATCTACTTTTTGATCTTCTTGACTTCTAATCTGGTAAACTGCTACTATGTGTCAAGAAAAGAGCCCCGATTAGGGGTTAGTGTACTCCAGTAAAAAAAAGGCTGGTTTAGATGAAAAACTATTGCCCTGAGTCCCTGTTCATAGGGGCATGAGAGACTCGTCACTGGTATTGTCCCAAACACCCACAGACCCACAAGGTTGAGGTTACTCATGGACAGTAATTCGTCTTTCTTTTTTTTTTTTTTGCATTGATGCATTGTGTCTTCTAACTGTCCAAAAATAGGATCCAAAGTGTTAGGAAATATTTGTTCCCATAAATCCAAAGGAGGATGTCTCTCCTCATACCTCTGGCACTTTAGTCAGACTGAACCCCTGTGGTTCAAGTCAAGAGCTTCCCCTTTCAGTCTGCTCTGTGCATGTCTGAAAGTGACAGAGCCAGCAGTCAAGAGAGTTTTTCACAGTATGTCATAAATAATTATTACACTTATGAATGTATGTAAAATGCTAATATATATTGGAATCCAGTACAATGGAATAACTAAGACCTGAATTTGAATGCAGCGTGTTCCGATTCTTCCTTCTCTTTCTGTCCAGCAGGGTCAACCAAAAACACTTGGCCTGATGGTTCATGCAGAAACTGGGGAAGCAATATAGAAATGTATTGATCCCTTAAATGATTTTACTATTAAATGACCCATATCAGGCCTCCCGAGTGGCGCAGTGGTCCAAGGCACTGCATCGCAGTGCTAGCTGTGCCACTAGAGATTCTGGGTTCGAGTCCAGGCTCTGTCAGAGCCGGCCACGACCTGGCCGGCATGGGGTGGCGCACAATTGGCCCAGCGTTGTCCGGGTTAGGGGAGGGTTTGGCCCGGCAGGGATATCCATGTCTCATCGCGCGCTAGCGACTCCTGTGGCGGGCCGGGCGCAGTGCACAATGACATGGTTTCCAGGTGTACGGTGTTTCCTCCGACACATTGGTGCGGCTGGCTTCCGGGTTGGATGGGCATTGTGTCAAAGAAGCAGTTGTTGTGTTGTGATTCGGAGGACGCATGGCTCTCAACCTTCGCCTCTCCCGAGTCTGTACGGGAGTTGCAGCGATGAGACAAGACTGTAACTACCAATTGGATACCACGAAACTGGGGTGAAAATACAAAAAAAAATGAACCATATCACACCCCTCATACCTCTAAACAAAAAAGTACCTAAATCAAATTTTGGAAAAAAGGATTTTACTCACAAAAGACTTAATTGTTCCAGTTAGAAATAGTAGGCCATGCATCAAATAATTATTTTCATCAGAAAAACCAACCCTCAAATGCACTATCGTAAGTTGTCTGTCCATGTGAAAGATAGTTATTGCGAGGCTGGAACATTTGTTAACTTCAATTTTTTGAACACCCATGTGAACCAAAGGCCTGCAAAGCTTACAGATTTAAGTCTAAAAGCATGAGATGAAAGTAGACCAACATCAGAGTGTGCGATATGATGGTATAGACAGTGGACATTCTGAACCTTGTTTGAAGTCCCTAGGTCACATCAATAGGAGCTATTGAAATTTAAAATGTAGAGAAATTCATGTAAAATCATGTGAGATGAAAATGGACTACACTAAAGAGTGTGCAATGGGTAGGCCCACTGAGTGGACATTCTGAACCTTGTTTGAAGTCAGTAGGTCACATGACCAAGGAGCTATTGAAGTTTTACATTTAGAAAAATTCATGTAAAATCTTGTGAGATGAAAATGGACAAACTAAAGGGTGTGCAATATAGAAGGGTAGTCAGTGGACATTCTGGACCTTGTTTGAGTCCAGTAGGTCACATGACCAATGAGCTATTGATATTTGAATGTAAAAAAAAGGTTTGTACTTTGTTTACGCTCCCTAACTAATTCAACTAGGAATACAAAATGCTGCTCACATTTCCACATGTTTATTAGCTTTGGAAAGCGAATTAATGAAAATAAGACCTGTGCAATGTTGTGCGCAATTTTTCCAACATAATGACACTTATTTGGAGTCTATGGCTCAAGTGGTTTGAAAGCTATTGAGGTTTGAAAGTGCAAATATCCATCTTGAAACTGTCTTTACCTCGGTGTTGATATATCGGTAATATTGTAAAAATTCTGCTTTTAACAACTGTCATGACGTTGGCCTGGGGGTTGGTTTATCACAGTCATAAATACCTCTTCCCCCCCTTTTTCCTCTCTCTACCCTACTAAGGTTACATTTGCAAAACCCCTTGGTTAACATAGAGATTCTGGGAATGTCAGAATGTGGGGGGAATTCACTATATTCTGGTAATCCGAACAATTGAACATATGCAGTGGTACTTAATGAATATGATGTCAGTTTGGTTGTCATCTGAGACATTCTCATCAATGATAAGATGACATAAACTCCACAGTGGAAAGTCTATACATCAGAGGTATCAGATTCACATGGAATTGTTGTTCAATTGAAATGTTTGAATATGAAATTATTTGTGATGGGATGAAATGTGATTTTAGCATCTAAAATGTGAGATTTGGATTTTCATAAAATAGGGCTGCTCAATCAGTGGCCCTTCCCTGCGAAGGGACAAAGGCTATAAAACTTTTCAAACACACCCTCCTCTTCCTTCCTATATAAGCTCTTGACTACAACATAACTATCTGTTCCATGTGAGGATGACGATCCCATGTCAGAATGGTTCAGAAAAAAACTACAGAACGAAGCCAACATCAGCATGAGCTTTGGTTGCGAATGGTATGAACTTTGAACTCTTATTCATGACAGAAGTGATACCTCCTAGCCGTTGAGTTAGCGACCGCAGCTGCAAACGCAGGTTAGGAAGGAACAGACAGACATAGTATCCCATCTACCACACAACGACGTTACCACAACGTATCAAATTTACCAGCAGAGACATTCTTCAAAGGACAGAGGACTCGGTTTGGCAACACGGCCTTCCATCTACCACCAACCTACTGAAGCGCAGCTCAGAGTAAATGTTTATTGCATTTTCCTTTTCCAAATGGGCGGTAATTTAGAATGCTTAAGATACTGTATTTACGATAGCACAGCTTCGCCTCTGTTCCAGTGTCCCGCTCTTTCACTCAAACCCAGCCCCTTTTCCTTTTGTGTAACAAGCTGTCATATCTGTTCTGCCCGCTAGGAACGTTTCCTATGACGTAAAGAATTATCCAGGTATAATTAATTCTTTGTATATGTTATTCTGTGTGATTAGTTAGGTATTTAGTAAATACATAATTAAACCCAATGTTGTATTGCTGATTCAACTCGTTAGCCAGGATTTTCTTGCAGATAACCACGAATTTACAATTTACAGATTATGAGACTGAAGTAAAATGACGATTAATGTTGACTGCTATGGATGTAAAACAATTACTAATCTTTCAGAGTTTATTCGGAAGATAACGGCTCTATAAATATTCTTTCTTGGTGCCCGACTCTCTAGTTAATTGCATTTACATGATTAACTCAATCAGGTGATATTAATTACGGATAAATTATTTTATAGAATAGCATGTCATAGCAATGAATCCGGCATAGCCAAAGACACGACACAACCATACAAATTGGCTCTATTAGGCGATAATTTAATAAAAGGCAAACTGTCCGTGTTAGGCAAAATTATATCAAACGTTTTACCGTTGCATCGTTTGATGGAGAGGCACATGGTTGTCTGAAGCTTGCTTATTTATTTATTTTCTTTTGGAAAAGTTTTATTAACACATTTCCTTTAAAAACAGCTCATACATTTTTTTTACATCATTTCATACACATAAAAACGGCAACAAAGCATAAAACACAGCATTTGAAAGTTACATTTAAATTAGTTAAAAAGTACATGTTGTTAAAACCAATGAAAACAACCATGAATAAAAAAGTACTTTCCTTGTAAAAACATCAAATCTGTAAAAGCCATTTAAAATGTGTACTAATGGTCTAACAAAGGTAAAACATTTTTAAGACATGAAAAGCATGTTAAAAAGTAACTTTGTTAAAAGGCTGTCTTCAGGTCCCTTGTACAGGAGCAGGGTGAGTCCTTATCAAACTCGCCTCATCCTGCTCCTCTGAATAAATTACCGTCCCTTCCTTCGGGGCCCAGAGGAGATCATATATGCCAGGTTCACGTGCTAGTTGGAACTAGGAATCTCTGACATTTCCAACTTAATAACTGGTTGTAGTTATAGGCTACACGCGCCACATTGAACCAGTTAGCAAGTCGGACATTTCTGAGTTTCTGAGTTCCGACTAGCATTTAAAGACAACAATTTAGTTCACAGCTGAGAAATTCCGACTAGCATTTGAAAACAGCAATATAGTTCACACCTGAGAAGGGTGTAATTGCAGAACTCAGTGAGGGGCGTTTTCTGATGTAGGCGACATCCATTGATGATCTCCATTTGTCCGTGGCCGTTTATTTCTTTACAGGACAACAGTTGTTGACAATTGTAGCTAAACCTAACCATAAACCTATTCCTAATCTTAACCTGCCACACTAATTAACCTAACCTGCCACATTAGTTATCCTAACCTGCTTTGTAAACAAGTCATCTGTGTCCAGAAACCATCAGTTCATAACACCGGAACAGACCAATGGCAGGTATCAATGGGTGTTTTCTGATATAATTTTTTTTGAATCTTTATTTAACTCAGGGAACACTCATCAAGTAACACCCGGTCTGCAATTACACCATATTCTCACAGCTGGCAATGCTTCATGGCAATTGGTTATTCCCCATAATTTGCAACAATGTCAATGAGCATCATCACCTAGCTTTCCTTTGCAGTAGGCTACCTCAAACTGTTGTGATTACCAGCTGAGATAAACTATTATGAGTTGATTTTATTCCTGGCTTAGAGTTTGTCTGGGCAGAGGAGTTTTTTTAATCTTAAAAATAAACAGTGTCGATTCTTGATATGACGTGAGAAATAGTGCATTGTGGGTAATACGTTAAGAAGTATGTAAAACCCCAACAACATAACTATGTTTGTAGTTATAGGTAACCAGACTGTGTCTACAACTAGGTTACTAAGTCTTTTTCCACACTGTGTTATTACTTGCTTGCTACCCTAGGACCTATTCTGAGATGCTTTGTTGATACGGGACCTGGTATTGCCTGCTGAGACTCCGTGGTACTGAGGTGGAGGAGATTGTCCCTAGCTACCTTTTGACCTGTCTGCTTTTTAGTTAAGTAAAAAAAAACAATGTAGATAGTTCCAAAAAATATACAGTAATTTCAAAAGAGAATGTGAGGGAGAAGCTGATTTTTTAGCTTATTTCTTATTCTTATTTACAATGATGGCCTGCCACAACGCTAAAGGCCTCCTGCGGGGACTGAAGCTGGGATTACAAATAAAAATATAGGACAAAACACACATCACGACAAGAGAGACAACACTACATAAAGAGACCTAAGACAACAACACAGAATGGCAGCAACACATGACAACACAGCATGGTAGTAACACCACATGACAACAACATGGTAGCAACACAACATGGTAGCAGCACAAAACATGGTACAAACATTATTGGGCACAGACAACAGCACAAAGGCAAGGTAGAGACATCAATACATCACTGGAAGCAGCCACAACTGTCAGTAAGAGTGTACAGTGCCACTCATTATAAGATAACTAGTGTCAACTAGTAATTAAGCTACATTTTGCAGAAGCTTGGTGGTAGTTGAATTAAATTCTGATTCAATAATTTCCTTTCTTTTTTGGTATCAGATCTGCCTAATTCTCACTTGAAACATTGTTTTTGTGTTTAAGAGGATACATTACACATTCTGTTCATTGGCAATTTTAGCATGTAAATCTTGGTGGGGCAAAAAAATAAATAAGTGTGATGCATGCCAGCAAAGCCTCTACACAACACAACACTAAACAATACATTAATTGCACTATAACGGTGATAAACAGTGCCCACAAACTGTTAGGGTCTACATAAAGCTGTCCCAACAGCAGTCCCAACATCTTACCACTGCTACACCTGGCTATCAGCGGAGCCTTGTCTGGCAGCGAGACAGTTCATTCAGCCTCATTTACTGCCTTTAAAAAAACATAGCTCATTTGACTGACTTGCTGAAACAAATGGGGTTTCTAATGACAATTGAGATGTACAAACTATGGCATAAGGGGACGACAAGCGGATGAGGCAATCCGTTATTTTAATTAAGACATTAAGGAGCAAGCTAGGACGGACGTAGTCAATATAACTATTTGTTTAGCACTTTTGAAATGTACAGTGACAGAATGGGCTGTTCTTACAGTGTTCTCCCTGTACACCAAGTCAGAACCATAAGATAACTAACAGAGGCATATAAGTAGACAATTTGATGATTACATTTCTCTAAAACAGGTTATAGGCTACATTTGCACACCCAAGTCAGAACAGTAGGCAAAATTAAGAGTTAAAAATAGACCAAATTATTAGGGTGAGGCACATGGGCTACTAACAGCTTACTACACAACATACACTTAGTATTACTTTTTTATCTACAGTATACACATCTCCCTGGCATATTATATCATTTAATATGCCAGGGAGCAGCAGCATACAAGACATTTTTGGACTCACCTTGTTGTGCTGTGCTCACTTGAACAGGAAGGTGGCACGGGGGTCCTTCTGGATTTATGGTGCTTTCAAGAGAACTGGGAACTCAGTAAAAAACAAGGTTAAATGATGATGACATCATTGATCTTCAGGTCGTAGCTCTAGAAAGAGGCCCGAGTTCCAGACTTACAATTCCGAGTTGGATGACCGTTCAAAACTTATTTCCCAGTCGGAGCTCGTTTTTTTCTAAATTCCCAGTTGTCTTGAACTCACTGAAGTGAAGTTTTCACAGTTCCGAGTTAACAGTTGTTTTGAGCGCTACACAAATCATGCTTCATTGACAGCGTGGCCAATGTTGAATGTTTATCATTTTAAACTTGGAAATGAGACCCTTAATCCCAGATTTGGGACCACACAGCCACTTCACTGAATAGCATCTAGTGATTGCTTTGCAATGCTTGCAGTTAGCCCTGTCACTGATTCCTTCCAAACAACTCATTGTTGAATTTGCCATTTCCATCTTGTTGTGCAATGTTTATGTCCAATGGCCGATGAGCACCGATACGTTTTATCCATAATTTCTCTATTATTTATCTTCATTATGACAAGGACTAAAAATTATTTGCCAGTAGATTGTTGACTTGATTCATGATGATGACTGCTAGCTAAGATTTTGAAAATATCAGTCCAATCAAAGCTACTGTAGATGTGATTTGACATAATTTTTTATCTGTGGCCTATGACCTTGAGCCTTCTAATATATAACTCTATGGCAGCACCCAGGTGGGTTGAATTTTAGAGGTCTACCCTTTGACTTGGCGGTGACGTACTGTCCCCACGAGTGACAGAACACTGAGCTAATCATGGTGCAACTAGAGAACATTACCAATATCTACACTCCACATTTTCTGCTGGCTGCCCCACCACCACAGAAAGCACTGAGCTAGGCTGAAACACCTCCATTTTGGAGCTGCCTTACTCATCAATAAAGCAAAAAGAGACCATGTTTGTATGCTGCTTTATTAACTCAATGATTTTTATTTTTTGTGTGCATTGTTTGCAAACTGATATGTAACACGTATTAATGCCAAAATAACATGCAAAAGAGGTAAGCACCCCCCCAAATGTTTTTTTTTTTTTTTTGCAAAAAAATGTGGGGCTTGCCTCCCGGGTGGCGCAGTGGTTAAGGGCGCTGTACTGCAGCGCCTGCTGTGCCATCAGAGAGACTGGGTTCGCGCCCAGGCTCTGTCGTAACCGTCCGCGACCGGGAGGTCCGTGGGGCGACGCACAATTGGCCTAGCATCGCCCGGGTTAGGGAGGGGTTGGCCGGTAGGGATGTCCTTGTCTCATTGCGCACCAGCGACTCCTGTGGCGGGCTGGGCGCAGTGCGCGCTAACCAAGGTTGCCAGGTGCACAGTGTTTCCTCTGACACATTGGTGCGGCTGGCTTCCGGGTTGGATGTGCGCTGTGTTAAGAAGCAGTGGTTGGCTTGGTTGGGTTGTGTATCGGAGGACGCACGACTTTCAACCTTCGTCTCTCCCGAGCCCGTACGGGAGTTGTAGCGATGAGACAAGATAGTAGCTACTAAAACAATTGGATACCATGAAATTGGGGAGAAAACGGGGTGAAAATTCACAAAAAAAACAAAAAAACATGTGGGGCTCAAAACAGGTGGGACTCTGCCCCAACTGCCCTAACTGATGGGTTGCCACTGATTCTGTTAACATCTGACTACTGTGATCTGTTCTTGAAATGTGTATCCTATGACATTTCAGATTTAGATTATTTTTCAGAAGGTAGTTTGGATGTAGTTTAGTACTTTTAGTTAGCTAAGTAGCTTTAGTTAAGTAAACTATATTTAGGGTAGCTTTAGTGTAGCATAACTTCTTCCTGTGTGAAGTAATTGGTAGCTTGGTAAACTATATTTTCAGAGTAGCTTCCCCAACACTGAAGATGACATTTCAACATAAATGACTCACATCTTTGCTCACCCTCAGTGTAAGCTGCCGTTTGTTTCATTATCACGCCTGTGAACTCATATCTCTTTTAAATTATCATTTACATAACTGCAAGAGGTAGTAAATTAGAGAGGGCAGTGGTAAGAGATATCATAGAGATATTAAGAGAGTCAAATTACTATCCACAATTAGTTTAATCATGTACAGTATGTCAATACTCTATTTTCCAAATGTACTTTCACCAATGTCCAATGTAGAGAGAAACTTAACACAAAGAACACATTGTTTATTTCTTGGAATATTGTAACTCCTGCCTGTGTCTATAAATGTATTGTATTGAATGTGCAAAACCTATTTTGTCAAATAACACTAGAAAGGCATTACTTGCGTGACTCTTGAACAGAAAAGACTTCTGTGGTGAGTGAAGGGGATGTGAGAGGAGTGTTTCAGCCATAACTAGGGAAACAACACTGAGCATTTTCGAGCTGATAATTTTTTGTCAAGATGGTGAAGATCGTTGTTCCCCGCCGTTCAAAGTGTGTTGCATTATGGGGTTAAAAATTCTCCGACTTGATCCTACAAATCGACTGCATGAACATGACAAAAATCATGTGATCAAAGGTCATGAAGTTTCGACTGCAGTCGACTGCAAAATTCTGCAGTTGCTCTTTACCAACTTCATCGCCTGCATTGTGGGAGACTCTATCGCAATCCAGTCGTTAGGGTGTTTTGTTTGGCCCACGCAAATGTGACCAAAGACATGACTGAAACCGTGAACCAACTTTGCCACGATGTATACAGTGTATAGTTCAAATGAATGTGATATTTGATGCCCTCTCTCACTTACTGATTGTACAATGTACACACATACGATTTCAGTTTGTGAGTGTGTGAGGTGGGGGTTGGAGCCATGTTTATTTTGACATTATAAAGAACTTTTATAAATTATGGCAACACTGCCATAGTAATCTGAGTTTTGCTGTTGGAAAATCACATTAGTGTCTGACTTTTGGCTGTCACAGATGCACCTCCCCCGACTGCACTCTTCTTTCGTCTACATCAGTTGCTTTCGCCTTACCACTCAAATGCGCCCACTACCCTGCGCATGCAGCCAGCTATCCAGCACTGTAATTGGTCACAGGATGCGTCTCAGCTGATACAATGTTGTTGTTGCTGGGTGAGAGGCATTTGAAAGGATAAAGAGAGATGGGGTGACGTCTTTGCATGTCTGTGGGTGCCGGTTTGGTCAGGATTTATTGCTGAGTGGTTCTGTTACCACCACTGCTCTCTTTCAGTTTGCTGACTCAATGTTGTGTTTGTATGCAGTTCATGTTTCCTGCTTCCTCTGAACTATAAATGCGTTTCAAATGAAAGAGAATTTACAGCATACCTGCAGAAAATAGGTGTCTCACTCCAAGCCTACCAGCACTACCATGGCCTCATACACCAAAAGCAAAATCCTTCCTTTATGTCTTTGTTCATAGTCTTTCAGTATAAAGATATAAATAATGGTTGTAACCGTGAAGATCTATTGGGCTGAAGGCATATGTTGCTTTGCTCTGCGAATTACTTAGCCTTCATCTTTCATCGTTTTTGTGTACAAACATTCACACACACAACTACATAAAAGTTTCTAGCACAGTTACAGTGCCTTCAGAAAGTATTTACACTCCTTTACTTTTTCCACATTTAGTTGTGTAACAAAGTGGGATTAAAATGGATTTAATTGTCATTTTGGGATTTTGGATGAAGGTGGAAGAAAAATTCTAACATTTGTAAAAAAGAAAAGAAAAGAAAAAAATAAAACACTAATATATCTTGATTAGACAAGTATTCAACCCTCTGAATCAATACATGTTAGAATCACCTTTGGCAGCGATTACAGCTGTGAGTCTTTCTGAGTAAGTCTTTAAGTGCTTCCCACACCTGGATTGTGCAACATTTGCCCATTATTCTTTTCAAAATTCTTCAATCTAAAATTGGTTGTTGATCATCACTAGACAACCATTTTCAGGTCTTGCCATAGATTTTCAAGCAGATTTAAGTCAACTGGCTACTCAGGAACATTCACTTGGTAAGAAACTCCAGTGTAGATTTGGTTTTGTGATTTAGGTTATTGTCCTGCTGGAAGGTGAATTAATCTCTGTGTCTGGTGGAAATCAGACTGAACCAGGTTTATTGCACACAGAGTGAGTCCATGCAATGTATTATGTGACTTGTTAAATACTTATTGACTCAAGACATTTCAGCTTTTCATTTTTTATTCATCTATATTTAATCAATTTTAAATTTAGGCTGTAGCACAATAAAATGTGGAAAAAGTCAAGGGGTGTGAATACTTTCTGAAGCCTATTAGTAAAACCAACCTTGTAGACCTGAGTATATTATATCTATCATGTTCTATCCCATTTAAATTACCTATGGCAAATGTAGGCTATTGAAATGTAACCCTAAAGACTATTCTATACTGGGTGACACAAACAAAACTCATATAATAGTTTTTCTATTGTTGAAATGGTTTGCTTTATTGTTACGGATTCAAGGTACTTTTTAGTTGTGTTGGGGCCTATTAAAAAGTTCCGTTTGTGGAACATTTTTGTTGTTCAGCAAACACACCCCTCTGGCGGCAATTGGCTGTTGGGCGTGCCTACCTTCGGCAGAGCAAAATGAGAAGTTCGCTCAAAAACTGCCTGGCGTTGTGTGTGGTGAGCGAGACGGGAGTACGGAGCCTATAATACTCTCGAGAAAGGCTTCGTAATTTAACAGCTCTTCGGTCTCCCCGTCTCCAACCCACCACCGCCGCTGCCGACCCACCTACAATCGAAGGATATACTGTCATTTAAACTGTACAGAAAAAGTAACGTTACAGTAAAAAACCTTTCAAAATACGGTGTCTAGGACTGTTAAAGTGGAAGCCAGTATGAACGTCAGCGCGGAGTCTTTCACCTCCAACCCATTTCACATCTGTAACATCTGTCAGAAGGTGATAAGGAAAAAGGTATGATGTTTCCTGATTTCATTTCTCCAAATGTTACTTTTACTAGTCGACCAATATCATGTTTTATCAAGGTGATATCTAGGCCCTAGTATACTTTCGCCTATTTATTATTCCTTCCAATTTAGATAAAATATCGTTGCATTTTATGAAGATGTCACTGAGATCCTGCAGGAGTAGTGGCCTAGGCCCTAGTATACTTTCATTTTATCTATTGATTCAGATTGCAGAACAAACATATTGTTTTTCACTGGTCTTCTCCTTGCCTTACTGATACTTGTGCATTCAACTGCATTCTGTATTTCAACATCATCTATAGAATTGCTTCAGAATCGTTTGTAATTCCAATTAGGCCTAGTTTAACCATCTCAAACCTAATGATGTACAGTTATCTGCAACAGATTGACCAATTTGGATTAATGTAATTCCCAGGATGGTCGTCAATCAGTATGATAGCATAGAGTTGGGGGATAGATTGATGATTTGTTAAGAACATGGATACCTCTCTCTAGTGCCCTGCTTTCTGAGTCTGACTGCTATTATTAGTAGCCATTAGTCTAGGTACATATGACCCAGTTTTTGATAGGGAGTCATCGTAAGATGGTCTCAAGGCAGAAGAGGAGGTCTGTTTCTGTCATCTCCAGGGCATCATTGAGTTACACAATACATTTTTTGATTCATTAGGATGATTTGGACATGAAGTGTGAACATGCAAAAAAATAAAAAACATCTATAATAGCATTTTCACAGATCATGTCCAAGGCATCCTAAAAAAAATACATTGTTTAAAAAACATGTTGTGTAACTCAATTATGTTACTTATAGATGATTTGGATATGAAGTGTGAAAATGCTAACGCAGGTACAAATTGACTTGCATTGGATTTACGACACAAATGCTCAAATGTTTGCGTTTGAAACAGTGGCCAGGTTAACAAAACCAAAGCAATGGTTGCTGTCATACCTGGTCCATAGACTGCTTACAGGTTAAGAAAACCAATATGTAATTTTGTCATTTGGGTTAACTATCCCTTTAAGAATGGGGGGAGATTAATTCCACTTAACAGCAGGATCAGAACCATCTAGTGGTCAGAACCTGGTAATATCAGGATGTAGGATGGGACATCAACCTAACAACTTCAATTACTAATTTCTCTGAACAGGGGAAAAAACGTGACCAAATTCACTGAGACTACATTAAATAGGATGAAGAGACAATACTCTGAGCTGGAGCTCCATACTACTAGTCAAATATAGAGAACTGATTCTATATATTCATTGTTGGAGTGGGATTGGCGTGAAGTGTGGGGTGTCCGTGGGGGGCTTTTGACAATTTCTTTAGATTCCTCACGTCTTACTCATTGTTCGAAAAAAGTTTGGGCCAAATCAGATGTTAGGTACTACATTTATTGAATTTTATATGAATTCTATATATTAAAATGGCCAACTTGGATACAATCAATTAGCTTAATTTCTCAGAGATCAAATTCTATTCCACAAAATAATGTTGCAGGAATGATCATATTGTCTGTTTCCAACAACAGAAACTATTTCAGAGCAATCTGAGATG
The DNA here is from genome assembly GCF_002021735.2 of Oncorhynchus kisutch. Taxonomy (NCBI): domain Eukaryota; kingdom Metazoa; phylum Chordata; class Actinopteri; order Salmoniformes; family Salmonidae; genus Oncorhynchus; species Oncorhynchus kisutch. The sequence continues at coordinate 16,812,987 of NC_034201.2, read as the reverse complement.
GTGAGTGTCAAAAACCTCTTTCTTGTGCTTTTTGACGTGGAGCAACCCTGTAACAACAAAACATGAGGAGTGGACATCCATAGATTACAATGCGAGACATCTTTGTCTGTCTGCACACCAGAGTCAGCTCTTTCCTGACAAACATCAGTGACAGAAAAAAGCTGTGTTTTATGTCTGCCGTTTACAGTTACCAATAGATACGGGTAAATACACAATGCCACGATCACAGAAATATACTGGTAAAGGCAGAGTATAGATCTTTCATTTTGTAGGTTGAATCTAAGAGGTTTCATACAGGCTGTTCTCAACAGAAACCCTCTTGGTTGGAAATTACAGTATACTGAGAGAGCGATGACACTGACAATTCATACTCTATAATTAATTATGATGTAAGATTCTGGTTTTTGATGCTTTATTACTTATCTATCACATACTAGTTCCACAATTACAACTTTCTTTAAAGAGCATTGTTGTTTTTATAAACTGGCTTTAGGCTATTTTCTTTTTGTGATGGAGATGATAGAGACAGACGGGTCCAGGCTCTTCTTTAAATCTGCACAGGCAGGTAGAGAGGTATTGGAGCCACCTCTCTCTACTGGAGCCACCTCTCTCTACTGGAGCCACCTCTCTCTACTGGAGCCACCGCTCTCTACTGGAGCCACCTCTCTCAGTTAACTGCATCAGCCACGTTGCCCCAACAACAGACATTCATCACCCAACACACACAAAGGGCCAGACAGACAGAGGGTGGAGAGGACATATGATAGGAGAGGAGGAGAGAGGGATGGAGAGAGAGAGAGGAAAAGAGGGAGGGATTAATACCAGGGTGAAACTGTCTGCAGCCCAGGGCAGGTCTGTCTGTGTCACCGGTAGCAGTGGGAGTCACAGGGCTTAAACCCAATTAGCTAAATTCACAGGAAATGGCCTGTCTGTTGACAGAGCGCACATTCAAATGTCTGTTATGTAGCAAGACATATGCCACTAGAACAGAGAAGGGGTCTCTGTCTGACTCTCTCTCATGCACACGCAAACACCACTTTCTCACACGCACACATGCACACACACACACACACTTTCTCACCCATAGAGAACTACAGTTGTGCCAAGTTGGATGGATGTCCTTTGGGTAGTGGACCATTCTTGAAAAACCCAGCAGCGTTGCAGTTCTTGACACAAACCGGTGAGCCTGGCACCTACTACCATACCCCGTTCAAAGACACTTACATCTTTTATCTTGCCTATTCACCCTCTAGATTGTGTGTGTGTTTCCAAAAATACCGATTTCCGATTGTTATGAAAACTTGAAATCGGCCCTAATTAATCGGCCATTCCGATTAATCGGTCGACCTCTAGTAGGGGGCACTATTTTCACTTCCGGATGAAAAGCGTTTCCAAAGTAAACTGCCTGCTACTCAGGCCCAGAAGCTAGGATATGCATATAATTGGTAGATTTGGATAGAAAACTCTCAAGTTTCCAAAACTGTTAAAATAATGCCTGTGAGTATAACAGAACTGATTTGGCAGGCTAAAACCTGAGAAAAATCCATCCTGGAAGGGAATTTTTACACTTTTTGCATTTTTTTTCCTATGGCTTCCACTAGATGTCAACAGTCTTTAGAAATTGTTTCAGGCTTGTATTCTGAAAAATGAGAGAGTAAGACGACTCTGAATGAGTGGACCCTACAGTGTCCCAGAGATTTTTCATGCGCGTGACCGAGAGTGCTCCTTTCTTGTTTACCTTTTATATTGACGACGTTATTGTCCGGCTGAAATATTATCGATTATTTAGGCTAAAAACAACCTGAGGATTGATTATAAACATCGTTTGAAATGTTTCTACGAACTTTACGGATACTATTTGGATTTTTCGTCTGCCTGCTGTAACTGCGTTTGAGCCTGTGGATTACTGAACAAAACGTGCAAACAAAACTGAGGTTTTTGGATATAAACAGGGACTTTATCGAACAAAACAAAAATTTATTGAGTAAATGTGAGTCTTGTGAGTGCAACTATATGAAGATCATCAAAGGTAAGTGATTAATTTTATCTCTATTTCTGACTTGTGTAACTCCTCTACTTGGCTTGTAACTGTTTGTAATGATTTGTCTGCTGGGCACTGTTCTCAGATAATCGCATGGTATGCTTTCGCGGTAAAGCCTTTTTGAAATCTGACACTGTGGTTGGATTAACAAGAAGTTAATCTTTAAACCAATGTATAACACTTGTATGTTTTATGATGTTTTATAATGAGTATTTCTGTTTTTGAATTTGGCGCTCTGCAATTTCACTGGATGTTGGCCAGGTGGGACGCTAGCGTCCCACGTACCCTAGTGAGGTTTGAAGTCATTTTACCACAACTTTGGAAGTATGCTTGGGGTCATTGTCCATTTGGAAGACCCATTTGCGACCAAGCTTTAACTTCCTGACTGATGTCTTGAGATGTTGCTTCAATATATCCACATAATCTTCCTCCTCATGATGTCATCTATTTTGTGAAGTGAACCAGTCCCTCCTGCAGCAAAGCACCCCCACAACATGATGCTGCCACCCTCAGTTGCAAACCGTCGTCTGGCTTTTTTATGGTGGTTTTGGAGCAGTGGCTTCTTCCTTGATGAGCTGCCTTTCAGTTTATGTCGATATAGGACTCATCTTAATGTGGATATAGATACTTTGGTCCCTGTTTCCTCCAGCATCTTCACAAAGTCCTTTGCTGTTGTTCTGGAATTGATTTGCACTTTTCGCACCAAAGTACGTTAATCTCTAGGAGACAGAAAGCGTCTCATTCCTGAGCGGTATGACGGTTGCGTGGTCCCATGGTGTTTATACTTGCATACTATTGTTTGTACAGATGCACATGGTACCTTCAGGCATTTGGAAATTGCTCCCAAGGATGAACCAGACTTGTGGGGGTCTCCAATTTTCTGAGGTCTTGGCTGATTTCTTTTGATTTTCCCATGATGTCAAGCAAAGAGGTATTGAGTTTGAAGGTAGGCCTTGAAATACATCCACAGGTACACCTCCAATTGACTCAAATGATGTCAATTAGCCTATCAGAAGCTTCTAAAGCCATTACATAATTTTCTGGAATTTTCCAAGCTGTTTAAAGGACTTAGTGTATGTACACTTCTGACCCACTGGAATTGCGATACAGTGAATTATAAGTTAAATAATCTGTCTAAACAATTGTTGGAAAAATTACTTGTGTCATGCACAAAGTAGATGTCCTAACCGACTTGTCAAAACTATAGTTTGTTAACAAGAAATTTGTGGAGTGGTTGAAAAACAAGTTTTAGTGACTCCAACCTAAGTGTATGTAAACTTCCGACTTCAACTAGAACTGAAGGAGGACTGGTTTACTCTCCTTAGCCCAGCATTGATTACTAAATATAACCTGTCTATATGCCTGCCTGTCTGACTTCCTGCCTCTTATAGAGAGATTTTTACCATCCTTCTCCTACAGGCTCTCAGTATATGAACTTCAATAGATATACTGTCCTAACATAAATGTACATTTCAACACCCACTCACACACACACGCATAAAAGACGATGTGAACCATAAATCTACCGTCCTTTTCTCTGCCCAGGCCATGTTCCCTGGCTAATGTGTGTGCACAGGCTGTTTGCTCATCTCAACAGATAACAGGAGGAGGGGGTTACTTTACCTCTGAGCAAACGGACTGACACACAAAGGCCTGGCTGTTACATATCAAACCTCACTTCTATACATGCCCTCTTTTTATCTTTTCATTTGATGTTTTTTTCTTGTGTTTACCAACATAGCTGAGAGTTCATTTAGGTTGTGCCAAAAGTGGGGTTGTACATCTAAGCTCCTTGTGTTGTATAGTTCCTTAGCTAACCCAGTTTCCCTCTCTGCCGCTCTTGTCTTGTCTCAGGAGAAAGGAGTCAGGGTGCCGCGACCCTTCTCCAGTGGACCCAGTGCCTTCATTCCAAAAGAGGAGGTGAGAAAATGCTTTCTGTGCCTTGAGGCTATATTTCCCCTGTCCTCCTGACTCTCTCTCGTTCTTTCTCACTGTCACTTCTGTTTAATCTCTCTCGCTTTTCCCCCCTTGTCTTTATCTTCCCACCTTTATCTTCACCTTGCCTTGAACTCAGAAGTATAAACCAGATTTCAGATTACAGCAGCAGCAGCTTTACTTTAAAATGGTTCAATACACAATGCGTGACTGAAACCCCTCTCTTCCCTGTCCTGCCTGACCCCTCCCCCCAACCCTCCTCCCTGGGTCCAGATTGTGGAGGCGTCCCAGGTGGTCCCCCAAACAGAGCAGATCCTGGCCGAGGCTTACTCTCTGTCAGGCCACGTGGACCATCTGACCCAGGTGATGGGACTGCACCCCCACTACCTGAAGTCCTTCCTGCGTAGCCAGTTCTACCTGCTGAGGATGGACGGCCCCCTGCCTCTCCACTGCCGACACTACATTGCCATCATGGTAAACAACTGGTATAGGATGAACCTAGAGATTGTCATTGGGTGTGTTTGAAATTACATCCTATTTCCCTATTCTCCTGAGACCCGACAATTCATATTTCTTTATATGTTTTTTTTAAATCACATTTTACAAAAAAAGAACATTTTCTTTATTTTATGTGCACTGTAGTGGGAAATACAGAATCGGTTGATAGTTAATATGAAAAATGTAACATTACAGTAAATGGGTACAGTAGGTGAAAAACCTAAACTCAGCAAAAAAAGAAACGTCCCTTTTTCAGGACCCTGTCTTTCAAAGATAATTCGTAAAAATCCAAATAACTTCACAGATCTTCATTGTAAAGGGTTTCCAATGCTTGTTCAATGAACCATAAACAATGAACATGCACCTGTGGAACTGTTGTTAAGACACTAACAGCTTACAGATGGTAGGCAATTAAGGTCACAGTTATGAAAACTTAGGACACTAAAGAGGCCTTTCTACTGACTCTGAAAAACAAACAAAAATTGAATGTGCCTGAAGCATGCTGCAAGGAGGCATGAGGACTGCAGATGTGGCCAGGGCAGTAAATTTCAATGTCCGTACTGTGAGACACCTAAGACAGCGCTACAGGGAGACAGGACGGACAGCTGATCATCCTCGCAGTGGCAGACCACCTGTATCAACAACTGCACAGGATCAACAACTGCCCGATTTACACCAGGAACGCACAATCCCTTCATCAGTGCTCAGACTGTCCGCAATAGGCGGAGAGAGGCTGGATTGAGGGCTTGTAGGCCTGTTGTAAGGCAGGTCCTTACCAGACATCACCGGCAACAACGTTGCCTATGGGCACAAACCCACCATCGCTGGACCAGACAGGACTGGCAAAAAGTGCTCTTCACTAACGAGTCGCGGTTTTGTCTCACCAGGGGTGATGGTCGGATTCACGTTTATCTTTGAAGGAATGAGCATTACACCGAGGCCTGTAGTCTGGAGCAGGATCATTTTGGAGATGGAGGGTCCGTCATGGTCTGGGCCGGTGTTTCATAGCATCATCGGACTGAGCTTGTTGTCATTGCAGGCAATCTCAATGCTGTGTGTTACAGGGAGGACATCCTCCTCCCTCATGTGGTACCCTTCCTGCAGGCTCATCCTGACATGTCCCTCCAGCATGACAATGCCACCAGTCATACTGCTCGTTCTGTGCGTGATTTCCTGTAAGACAGGAATGTCAGTGTTCTGCCATGGCCAGCGAAGAGCCTGGATCTCAATCCCATTGAGCACGTCTGGGACCTGTTGGAACGGAGGGTGAGGGCTAGGTCCATTCAACCCCAGAAATGTCTGAGAACTTGCAGGTTCCTTGGTGGAAGAGTGGGGTAACATCTCACAGCAATAACTGGCAAATCTGGTGCAGTCCATGAGGAGGAGATGCATTGCAGTACTTAATGCAGCTGGTGGCCACACCAGATACTGACTGTTAGTTTTAATTTTGCCCCCCCCCCCCCCTTCATTCAGGGACACATTCAATTTCTGTTAGTCACATGTCTGTGGATCCTGTTCAGTTTATGTCTTAGTTGTTCAATCTTGTTATGTTCATACAAATATTTACACCAGAGCCCTAAAGGAGTGTACTATATATAGAGTGCCATTTCCAACGCAGCCGTTGTTCCCTGTAAGGGTTGAGGTTTGGAATGGTGGTAAGGTAAGCTGATCCTACGGGCAGGTCAAAGGTCAAGCTAAGCTGGGAGAAAATGTCTCCTGCATATACACATCCTCCCTTAGAGCCTCCCTCTCCCTGCTCAGGAGACCTACCTAACACAAATCTCCTGCTGACCCATATTCATATTTCTCTAATGATCCATTTCCATAACAACCAATGGCTCTTTCCCGGAGTGACGTATGATGTTAAAAGTTTCGCCTCAGCACTGAGATGACCCTGGGGGGTGCTGGACTGAGAACGCTTCTGTAGCTAGTAGAGAGAAGAGGTAGTGGAGACATTAAGCAGGGCAGTGTTTGCCCTGTGCTCAGACACACTGGCCTCCACACCTGTGTATCTTTGGTATGCAGCAAACTCGGATGGTCCTACCAACCCCCCGACCCTTTTGCCCCAGCCCACTTCCAACTCACTCTCTTCCTGATGTGGCCCCTCCACAACTAGGTCAAAGTCAGCCCCCTCACTCTTAAAGACACCGTATATTATGTCATAAGGAACAGCTGAATGCAATGCAGTGTTAAAGAACCATGTGGAAATATTTAATGTACAGAGTAAAATAGTTCATGTTTACAATTTAGACAAATACAATATGCATATACTGTAAAACGTTCATTTAAAGGTCATGCATTTTACTGAAAATATGAATGCTTTATATTACAGTCTGCTTATTTACTTAGACATTACATAGTAAAATAATAATTGCATACTGATGACATTTTTGTTTTTTGAGAAATTCTTTGAAACAAGCAACACTTTGTACAATTTAGTACTCGCTGAATGCCAGCTAAAACTGGACTGTCAAATACAGTGCTACCCAGAAGACAGGTATATAGAACATTAATATAAAGACAGTTTAGACAGTAATAAACAAAGAGTTTTCACAGTGAGCTAGAATTCATGTAAATAAAAAACCTCTCTGTGTCTCCAGGCTGCAGCGCGTCACCAGTGTTCCTTCCTGGTGTCTCTGCATGTGCGTGAGTTCTACAGGATGGGGATGTGTCTAGACTGGCTGAAGGGTCTACAGTACGCCCCTCAGAGACTGAGGAACCTCAACGAGATCAACAAGATCCTAGCACACAGGCCCTGGCTCATCACCAAAGAGCACATTCAGGTTAGAACACAGACGTGCATAAAACATGCTCATATTCAAGTACATTATCTACATATGCACGTACAATGTATATATCTATATCTATTCACTAACACACACATGTATGCATGACTTTGATCCACATACTCACACATTAAGTAACTCCCACTAAACGTTTTTCTCTCCTCCCTCTACCTCAGAACTTGGTGAAAACAGGGGAGCACAGTTGGTCTTTGGCAGAGCTGGTCCATGCTGTGGTCATATTGGCCCATTTCCATTCCCTGGCCAGCTTTGTGTTTGGCAGTGGTATCAACCCCCAGGTGGATCCACAGAATGCCAATGGCTTCCAGTCCGTTTACATCAGTGACTACTGTACATGTGACTTGGCCAGCGACCATCACCTGGACCGAGACCTCAGCAACACCAGCCCCGTGGTGAAATTACATACATGACTTACTGTTGATCTATGCTTTACTGAGTTTATTTAGCTATGTGTGTTTGGAGGGATTGTGTTGGAAATGTATCTAAGTATGTGTGACTCTATTGTCACATTAATAGAGTTCTGGTTTGTTGTGTGTTTTTCAGACCACAGACTCGGTCAGTGAGTTAGAGGCACTGATGGACAGAATGAAGAGGCTACAGGAGGAGAGAGAGGAGGACGAGGCCTCGCAGGAGGAGATGGCCACACGCTTCGAGAAAGAGAAGAAAGAGAGCCTCCTGGTGGGCTCTGGGGGTACTGCAACCACACATTTTCCTGTTGTCTGTTTCTCACTGAATACTAATGTAAACCTGTCAGTGAAGTCATGACTGATTATAATACATCTCCAATGTGACTGCAGATATGAAGGATGAGGTGATGCCCACATCCAAAGTGTCTCGGTTTGTAGAGGATGCCACCTTTGGGTACCAGCACTTTGCTCGACACGGAGAGGACAACCCACCAACATTTAGAGCACAGGTGGGGGATAATTATAGATAAAATTAATGTAAATTCCACTATCATACCATAAGTGCAAGATCTATAGATTTAACAGTCACTTCTTAACACCTAAATGTCCCTGCCTGCCTGCCTGCCTGCCTGCCTGCCTGCCTGCCTGCCCTGCCCTGCCTTGCCTTGCCTGCCTGCCTGTCTGTCTGTCTGCCCGTCCGTCCGTCCGTGTGTCTGCCTGTAGGACTACTCGTGGGAGGACCATGGTTTCTCTCTGGTCAACAGGCTGTACTCAGACATTGGTCTGCTGCTGGATGACAAGTTCCGAACAGCGTGTGACCTGACCTACTACAACATGGCCAGTCATGAGGACGTGGACACCACCATGCTCCGACGTGCACTCTTCAACTACGTGCACTGCATGTATGGCATCAGGTAAGACAGCGCCTTCTATCCTCTGTCACATACACTTCTCATGCACTATCAAGTGTGGACACTTAGTGTCAAGTTAGTGGGATAATTATTATATTTAAATTAGTGTGATTGTTGAAGCCCTAGAATTGTCCCTGAAGTACAGTATAAATGGCCTAGTAGACAGTAAAGTGATGCTCCAGTCTGATAGTGTGATTTATTTGATGTCCTGTCTGCAGGTATGATGACTATGACTATGGGGAGGTGAATCAGCTATTGGAACGCAGTCTGAAGGTCTATATAAAGACGGTAACATGTTATCCAGAGAGGACCACTCGCCGCATGTACGACAGCTACTGGTGCCAGTTCCGCCACTCCGAGAAGGTTCGAAAACTGTCAATGCTCGTGCTTGTGTTTGTGAGAGGGCATAGTCTTATGTTGTTTTGTATTCTTTGCAATCAAGCATTCACCGTCCACAGCCACAAAAAATGAGATTGTGAATCCTGATATGTTTTTGTAAATAGGCCAGAGTTCAGGGGCAGGACTGGTCATGCTGTTTGATTGTGTTTGTGCAGGAGGCTTTGGCTCATGAGTACACTAGGACTATTGAGCAGAGCTGAAGAAAATGAAGCTCTTGGCTGCAGGAACATGCTGTTATTGTGTTTGGGTTGTTCTGCAGAGAGGCCCCCTGTTGGAATCTGACTGGGCTGAAAGAGATGAAAGACGAGCAAGTTACACTGTGTATCATTAGAACCAGCAGGGTAGAAGGGTCATTGTCTTGTTCTTAAAGCTCATGTCAAGACAACCTGGAACAAACATCTCATCTCTGACGTAATGAGGACAGCAGCGTTCACTTTAGTTAGTAATTATCATGTCTGTACAAACAGCTTTTTCTTTGGCCCCCGTTAAAAAGTATTGCCTGAACCAAATCTCTCACTACGTTTACATATGAGACTCAGTGAGATGTCTTTTGTAGCCTATTTTCTGCAAATGCATATCCATTTTACAGATCAGTGGCTGTCCATAATGCAGACCATGCCATGCCAGTTATATAAAGTAACTGTACTGTGTTATAGTAGGTATGGTATGTTAATCCTCAGCCTCCCTGTCCCGCTCCAGGTCCATGTGAACCTACTCCTAATGGAGGCCAGGATGCAGGCAGAACTGCTATACACCCTGCGCGCCATCACACGCTACATGACCTGACCCTGACCGACCACAGCGGGTTGTCTTTCTCCAACTGACCAATAGAAAACCCCAGCCCTCTACAGTCCTCATCACCCCACCTCCCCCAACACCACCACCGGCCTTCCCCTTTCCACAGCCCCAGGAACGAGGCCTCTTGAAACCAGAAGACTGTCTCTCTACCAGACACATGACTCTAAAACTGGCCTCCTACTGTGTGGTTGGGTGGGGACTTGAAGGTCTTTTTAGCGTAATGCCCTTGTAAAGAGGAAGTTTGTGAAGATGAAGGAAATCCTATTGTGAGTGTATGCAAGTGAAAACGGGTGCACATGACTGACTATTATTATCCTCCTTTTGCCAAAACCATAATGGCAGTTTGGCTTCAGTGACATGCAGTGGAGTGGTTGGAGTTCATGACTCACTTTTGGAAATTGTTTATCCAAGCAACCTCACAAAGTACTGAACTCCAGCTCTAAGGAGGATACTGTATAGCCAGAAACAGTGTTACACAATAATATACCTCTGATTGTAATGCCTTGATTTGAGACAGACCCACCAATATCAGAAACAAGATTAGAAAGTTATCTGATTGACAGAACAAGCCCTTTTGTGGCACTCAGATATTTTAAAAAGTGCAATATGGTCTTCATTCTTCTTACCTTTTTATTATTATATATTTCTTGCAACTTAAAAGGCTGTGACAGAATACTTATGCTTTTCAGTCTATTTAGACCTTTGTCGATAAATTAGGCTAATTAAAATATTTATTGAGAATGATTTCTCTGCAATATATGTCCTAATAGAGACTGTATCACAGCAGGCACAAGCAACATTATCAGCAATTGTATGATTTTTTTATTGCTTTCCCTCTCTCATCCTGTTTGTGACATATTTCTGTGCCAAATGTTTCTAACAGGGTCTGTAAGACATTCATATTGCCTACTTGTCTATATTTCTACCAAAGATGCAGCTGTTAGATCCATGAGACATTTAAAATAAAGGAAGGACAGAACATTTCAGAACTGAGATAAGCTACAGTAGTGCTGGGAATGTGCTCTTTGTTTTTGTTTTGAAGTATCACCACGTGCAAATGCCTAACCCTAAAATATGTTAACTTTGAGTCTCACCAGCATTTATTTGATGCTTATTTCTTCATTAGTGTAGGGTTGGAAAAGTCATGGTGCTTTTGTGAATGATTGTTGCTCTTTGCACATTTGTGTCTGCACGTTGGAACGTTGGTAATTCCCAGTTGGAAATATGCAAGAAATGTTTATTTCCTTAAATCCTCTCTCTCTTCTCTCTAATCTTTCTCAAATATTAAGACATTGCATTGTATGTCTCAGATGCGAAATGTGTTCAATATTAGCACCCCTCCCCCCATTTGTGTGAAGGTTTAGATAGTTTAGATGTATTGATCAAATTCTTGAAACATATCTCTGTGAACTCAGATGCCATTCACCAAAGTACTATTTACTGTTTGCCAACCTACTTTATATTTTTAAGGTGTTTTAATTGGTGGGATAAACAGCTTGTATTAACAAGAACAATTAGGTAATGTATCATTCGAATTATAACCGATGACCGATGGAAGCCGATGGAAGCTGAGTTGTCTAAACTTTACAAAATGATAATCTACTGGTCTGAGAGTTAAAGCTGCACTTTTGTTTCTCTTACCGAGATTGTGCTTCAAGATTGTTGGGAGGTCGTTTCTTCTTTATCAAAGCCACATTGTCATTTTTCAATTAAAACAACTGTAAAATGAAAACTGTACAACTGAAACGATATTTCACACAGTGCCTGTAAGGAAATAAAAAAACAATAAAGAAGTTAAGAAATACATCTACATATGTAGATGTGTTCATACATGTGTTCTGTTTATTTCATTCATCAACATGCATCCTGGTAACTTGATGTATGATACCGGTATGAACAAGTTCTCATTTACAACTGCAACCTGGCCAAGATAAAGCAATGCAGTGCGACAAAAACAACAACACGGAGTTACACATAAACAAACGTACAGTCAATAACACAATAGAAAAATATGTACAGTGTGTGCAAATGTAGAAGAGTAGGGAGGTAAGGTAATAAATAGGCCATAGAGGCGAATTAATTACAATTTAGCATTAACACTGGAGTGATAGATGATGATGTGCAAGTAGAGATACTGGGGTGCAAAAGAGCAAGCGGGTAAGTAATAATATAGGGATGAGGTAGTTGGGTGTGTTATTTACAGATTGGCTGTGTACAGGTACAGTGATCGGTAAGCTGCTCTGACAACTGATGCTTAAAGTTAGAGAGAGAGATATGACTCCAGCTTCAGAGATTTTTGCAGTTTGTTCCAGTCATTAGCAGCAGAGAACTGGAAGGAAAGGCAGCCAAAGGAAGTGTTGGCTTTGGGGATGACCAGTGAAATATACCTGCTGGAGTGCATGCTACGTGTGAGTGTTGCTATGGTGACCAGTGAGCTGAGATAAGGCAGGGATTTGCCAAGGAAAGACTTATAGATGACCTGGAGCCAGTGGGTTTGGCGACAAATATGTAGTGAGGGCCATCCAACAAGAGCATACAGGTTGCAGTGGTAGGTCGTATATGGGGCTTTGGTGACAAAACGGATGGCACTGTGATAGACTACATCCAGTTTGCTGAGTAGAGTGTTGGAGGCTATTTTGTAAATGACATCGCCGAAGTCAAGGATCAGTAGGATAGTCAGTTTTACGAGGGTATGTTTGGCAGCATGAGTGAAGGAGGCTTTTTTGCGAAATAGGAAGCAGATTTTAGATTTGATTTTGGATTGGAGATGCTTAATGTGAGTCTGGAAGGAGAGTTTACAGTCTATCCAGACACACCTAGGTATTTGTAGTTGTCCACATATTCTAAGTCAGAACCGTCCAGAGTAGTGATGCTAGTCGGCCGGGAGGGTTCGGGCAGCAATCGGTTGAAGAGCATGCACTTAGTTTTACTAGCATTTAAAAGCAATTGGAGGCCACGGAAGCAGTGTTGTATGGCGTTGAAGCTCGATTGGAAGTTTGTTAGCAAAGTGTCCAAAGAAGGGCCAGATGTATACAGAATGGTGTCGTCTGCGTAGAGGTGGATCAGAGAATCACCAGCAACAAGAGCGAAATCATTGATATATTACAGAGAAAATTGCACCCCCATAGAGACTGCCAGAGGTCAACAGGCCCTCTGATTTGACACACTGAACTCTATCTGAGAAGTAGTTGGTGAACCAGGCGAGGCAGTCATTTGAGAAGCCAAGGCTATTGAGTCTGCCGATAAGAATGAGGTGATTGACAGAGTCAAAAGCCTAGGCCAGGTTGATGAAGATGGCTGCACAGTGGGCAGCTGGGAGGATGTACTCTTATTCTCCATGGACTTTCTTCATGGAATTAGTGCTACAGGATGAAAATTTCTGTTTGAAAAAGATAGCCTTACCTGTCCTGACTGACTGAGTATATTGGTTCTTGACTTCCCTGAAAAGTTGCATATCGCGGGGGCTATTCGATACTAATGCAGAACGCCACAGGATGTTTTTGTGCTGGTCAAGGGCAGTCAAGTCTGGGGTGAACCAAGGGCTATATCCGTTCTTAGTTCTACATTCTTTGAATGGGGCATGCTTATTTAAGGTGGTGAGGAAAGCCCTTTCTCATTCTTGAGATCGAAAAACTGTGCAGTGGTGTAAAGTACTTATGTAAAAATACTTTAAAGTACTACTTAAGTAGTTTTTTCGGGGTATCTGTACATTACTATTTATATTTTTGACTACTTTTACTTTTACTTCACTACATTGATAAGGAAAACATTGTACTTTTTACTCCATACATTTTCCTTGACAACCAAAAGTACTCGTTACACTTTGAATGCTTAGCAGGACAGGAAAATTATCAAATTCAAGCACATAATCAAGAGAACACGTGGCCATCCTTACTGCCTCTGGCCTGGCGAAATAATATAAATAAATAATGTCTGAGTGTGCCCCTGGCTATCCATACATTTTTTTTAAATGGTGCCTTCTGCTTTGCTTAATATAAGGAATTTTAATTGATTGATACTTTTACCTTTGATACTTAAGTATGTTTTAGCAATTACATTTACTTTTGATACTTAAATACATTTTAAACCAAATACTTTCAGACTTTTACTCAAGTAGTATTTTACTGGCTGACTTTCACATTTACTTGAGTAACTTTCTATTAAGGTATCTATACTTTTACCCAAGTATGAAAAGTGGGTACTTTTTCCACCACTGAAACTGCGGAATGAAAATGTGGCTATTTTGAAAAACGTTTCTCACACGCCTACTGCAAAAACGCGTTTCAAAATTGATGTTTGACCTTTCCCAGTTCCGTAGTCGTTGTTCATACGCTGTGATAACAGCGTCTACAATCCAAAGCAAAGGGCCCTTTCTCTTCTGATAGTGTGAGGGAAAAGGTACATTTCCAGCAAACTATTCCATATTAGCTAGTTGTTTTTGAAAGAGAAAGATAGCTAGTTATGGTATTATTTTAGTAAACTTGTAGCTTGCATTACCTTATGACAGTTATTCTTCCAGCATACTAACGTCAACTGGCAGCATGTAAGAAAGCTTGCTACACTACAGTAACTACTAACGTTAGCGTAGACAAGTGTGTTGGTGTTTGCTCAGCAATAATCAATACCGATGTTATAATAAAACCCACACAATGGTGAAATCGTTTGTAAATTAGCTAATATAGCTAGCTTGGTCGATTGGTTAACTATATAGCAAGCCTATATGGATATTTTAAGTAACGTTAGCTAGCTACCACCGGGTTGTTTTTCTCATGGCGAGTTAGCTAACGTTAGCTAGCTAAATACGGATTGATTTCTGTTAACGTTATGTTGATAAAATATTTCATCTATTTATATTTGTTGCCCTCTGTTCCAGCCAGCTATAATTAAATGGGCTTTGTTGGCATTGGAAACATGTTTACATTGCCAAAGCAAGTTAAATGGATAAACAAAGTGAACCGTAAATATTACACTCACACAATATTACAGAGCCACCAAAAATGACAACAGCCGCGAGACCGACGTTTGAGCCAGCGAGAGGAGGGAGAGGGAAGGGAGAGGGCGATCTCAGTGCGTTGTCCAAACAGTACTCAAGCCGAGATCTGCCTGGTCACACTAAGATCAAGTACAGGTGAGTGACACAACACCACCTATCCTTGTGGCATCTTGGCATCAGTCTTTGCCCTTGTGGCTAAGTCTTGCACCAGTAGTTGGGAACAGGTCCCTCTGGTTAAAGATAATGTGCTGTCTCATCCAGTATGTCTCCCTGTGTGATCCCCTCAGGCAGCTTACCCAGGATGCCCCCGAGGAGGTGCGTGCCCGGGACTTCCGCAGGGAGCTAGAGGAGAGGGAGCGTGTTGCTGTCCGGGAGAAGACTAGAGAGAGGGGA
Organism: Oncorhynchus kisutch; assembly: GCF_002021735.2. Classification (NCBI taxonomy): domain Eukaryota; kingdom Metazoa; phylum Chordata; class Actinopteri; order Salmoniformes; family Salmonidae; genus Oncorhynchus; species Oncorhynchus kisutch. The sequence goes on along the minus strand of NC_034201.2, from coordinate 16,797,808 downwards.
CCGAGAGGTGAGTTTGACCTGAACGTAAAATATGTCAGTGTTTAACTGGGTGTAAAGAAGATCAATGGGATTTTTGCATCTGACACACTATTATGCCCAAAGTTTTGTTTATTTTGTTTTGTTGACATGGGTCATCTGCAGGGGATTCAAGCCAGCATCATTACAATGGTCTCTTTTCAATTTTCAGAACACACCACATCCTCATCTTCATCCTCTAAGAGGCCCAGACTAGATCAAATCCCTGCTGCCAACCTGGATGCAGATGACCCTCTCACTGACGTAGGTGCCACCTGTTCATCCACCAGTCACCGTAAAGTCTGTGCTTTTTTAAAGCTCAGCCTCTAATCTTCATTGTTTTGTGGTGTAGGATGAGGAGGAGGATGATGACTCTGAGGAGGACAGTGATGACGATGACACTGCGGCTCTGCTGGCTGAATTGGAGAAAATCAAGAAGGAGCGGGCTGAGGAGCAGGAACGCAAGGTAAGTCGCTACAAGACAATCAATCGCTGCTGGGTCAGTCATGCCAGTTGAGTCCAACCAAGTGCAAATGGATTTTTCAGGTGTTGCTGAGTAGGAGCAGCAAATAGGGCTCTATTGACTTGTTAATATCAAACAAAACAATCCATTAATTTATCTCTGACATTTTCAGACTTTAAAGGTCATCTAATGTAGAGATGAGCATCTGTTGTGTAGATCCAGCCTATTTCACCTATTCATTTGGGATTGAGGCATTTAGCTATCGCAAAAATAATCATTTGGCTGTGTTTATGAATGTCTCAGGTAACATTAGTATCCAAAAAATAATATCCCCCCCTCAAAATACAGGGAACACTTAAACAACACAATGTAACTCCAAGTCAATCACACTTCTGTGAAATCAAACTGTCCACTTAGGAAGCAACACTGATTGACAATACATTTCACATGCTGTTGTGCAAATGGAATAGACAACAGGTGGAAATTATAGGCAATTAGCAAGACACCCCCAATAAAGGAGTGGTTCTGCAGCTGGTGACCACTTCTCAGTTCCTATGCTTCCTGGCTGATGTTTTGGTCACTTTTGAATGCTGGCGATGCTTTCACTCTAGTGGTAGCATGAGACTGAGTCTACAACCCACACAAGTGGCTCAGGTAGTGCAGCTCATCCAGGATGGCACACCAGGATGGCACAACCGGTTCGATGTGTCTGTCAGCGTAGTGTCCAGAGCATGGAGGCGCTACCAGGAGACAGGCCAGTACATCAGGAGACGTGGAGGAGGCCGTAGGAGGGCAACAACCCAGTAGCAGGACCGCTACCTCTGCCTTTGTGCAAGGAGGAGCAGGAGGAGCACTGCCAGAGCCCTGCAAAATGACCTCCAGCAGGCCACAAATGTGCATGTGTCTGCTCAAACGGTCAGAAACAGACTCCATGAGGTTGGTATGAGGGCCCGACGTCCACAGGTGGGGGTTGTGCTTACAGCCCAACACCGTGCAGGACATTTGGCATTTGCCAGAGAACACCAAGATTGGCTAATTCGCCACTGGCGCCCTGTGCTCTTCACAGATGAAAGCAGGTTCACACTGAGCACATGTGACAAAGTTTGGAGATGCCGTGGAGAACGTTCTGCTGCCTGCAACATCCTCCAGCATGACCTGTTTGGCGGTGGGTCAGTCATGGTGTGGGGTGGTATTTCTTTGGGGGGCCGCACAGCCCTCCATGTGCTCGCACACACTACTGAGCCTCATGTTTTAAGGACATTACATCAAAGTTGGATCAGCCTGTAGTGTGGTTTTCCACTTTAATTTTGAGTTTGACTCCAAATCCAGACCTCCATGGGTTGATAAATTTGATTTCGATTGGTAATTTTTGTGTGATTTTGTTGTCAGCACATTCAACTATGTAAAGAAAAAAGTATTTAATAAGAATATTTCATTCATTCAGATCTAGGATGTGTTATTTTAGTGTTCCCTTAATTTTTTTGAGCAGTGTATATATATTTCAAATAACACTAGTATTTATATTAGTTTGTTACTGTAGACTATATTTAAAAACAAAGTGTTCAATCACTTTTATTCGTGGAGTGCCTTTGTTACAACTATGAAAACAGAAAGCATATTTGTTGAAACACGGCAATAGCTTAAAATAAATAAAAAAAATACCCCAACCAGCAAGATGCACAATCAAAATGATAAAATCTGTAGTCTACACATCATTATAAGCAAAAGGGTGTGCTTGATAAATAGTGAAAATTGGCACAAAAGCAATAATGTCATTATAATGAATGTAAGTGTCGATATGGCAGCAGTCAAACCATTTATTATTGTCAGCTTGTGCTTACACAGTGTGCATATTCACGCAATGGCATCAGTTGGAGCATGTCCATGTCACACAAACAATGAAAGCTGGTGAGTGCGTTGCTGATGTTGTTTTTCGCTTGAGATGTAGGGTCCGCGCTCTGGTTACATTTTGTGCTGATAATCGGCCTGTAGCGTTGTCACCTGCTTGTTCTACCAAACCATCCCTTCCTGTCTCACCTTTCATTTGTTTCTGCCTTTTTTTCGAGCGTAGGCCTCGGGTGTAGGTTCAGGCTGAGGCTCAGAATCAGAAGAATAATCATCAGAGGTCATGGTTAATTTCTTCCTCAACTCAGTCGTTTTAGTTCAGATTTTGTAGCAATGCTAACTCAGCTTGTGCATCCATTCGTCTTGGTCTTCTTGCCATTGTAAATTATGCACACTTTCACTGTGTAGCCTACTCCAAGTAGGCCAGGGTGGACTGATATAGGGTACATACCATTTTGAGATTATAGTTAGAATGACAGAATGGCTGGTCCTGTTCTTCATTCACAGTTGGTGATTATATTATTTCTGCATCGTTTGCTTCCCCTCGCTCATCAACACCCAATTCTCTCTTATCATACTTCATTTATTTCATCTGTTATGTGTGAAATGAATTTTGGTTTAGGTTCAGTTTCAAAGAAGTTATTGGATTGATTATCAACTGGGCACGGAACCTTCAACTATCGGAAGAGCGGAGCAGGCCCTACTGTTGGGAGGAGGGGCATTTAAAAAAATGACTTGCCCCCCTAAAACTGGTTTATAGCTCTAGTTCTGTTTGTGATATTAATATTCTAACGACAGTGTGTTATACAGACTTATTTAGGCAAAATCATGACTTCCAACATTTCGGAGTAATAAAAAGTTGTAGTTTATGAGCAGTCCAAATGACCGCTTTAGCAGTTCTAGTGTTAAACATGTTGACTTTTTTTTGTAGATTTTTTTTAATATATATTTTTTTAGATCAGTGCTTGTTGTGCAACCATCTTTAATCAAGGCCAATCAGAAAGCGTTGCTAAGAGCAATACTTCAGCGAATGAGAACTTTGCACCTGGTCCTCTCTGACCAACATGTTTCGTGTCCTGTGCCAGGAGCGGGAGCAGAAAGCAGAGGAGGAGAGGATCCGCATGGAGAACATCCTTAGTGGGAATCCTCTGCTCAACCTGGCTGGACAGCAGCAGCAGCAGCAACAACAGATAGTCCCCACCCCGAGTGCCTTCAGCGTTAAGAGAAGGTGTTGAGAGACACACACACACACACACACCACTGCTTAGAGCATGGCTGTGGATGACTGTTGTTTTACATCCTCTCCTGTCTCTTTCTCTCTAAGGTGGGACGATGACGTCGTGTTCAAGAACTGTGCAAAGGGAGTGGATGAGGCACGCCGGGAGAAACGCTTTGTCAATGACACTTTGCGCTCGGAGTTCCACAAGAAATTCATGGAGAAATATGTGAAGTAGGACTTGCAGCTCTGCTATGAAGGTGTTCCATTTCTCTCTGCTCTGTTCCCAGTTCTAAGAGGACAAGGAGGATGTGATAGAGATTGGTCTGAAAACAATGAATGAGCCTGAAGAATGGTGTCATCCGTTGACATGGAACACGCACAAAATCCTCTGTATATAAAGTAATCTAATGCCTGACCTGAAAACACATTTCAACTAGTTTTGTTTCGTGTACAATCATTTTCCACCCCTGAAAGGAATGGTTGCAATAGTGACATTATCAATGTCAACTTGTTGTTATTTAACATTTACCTTTTTTAAGCGCCAATGTCAATAAACCAACAAAAAAGAAAACCCTGTGTCTGTGAGAGGGCCTTGATGCTTTTCTCAGTGATTTTAGCTTTGTGCCCGGGACTTAGAATTCTGCAATGACTTCCATTAAAAGCTCGGCAGCAAGACTTTTTTTCTGTCCTTTCAAAAAAATAAAAAAAGGTATTTGTGGTACATGAAAGCCTCTGTGCCACATTACCTTCATGACTGATGCCTTTAATTGAGGAGATGAAGAGGAGGTTCAAACCTTTCTGTAGAGGATGTTTAAGTCTATCTGAAGTGAAGTTTATGTTAAATTTAGGCTAAGATTCAATCAGTTCTGGAGCTAACCCAGGATAACTGACAGCTGTTATTATTTAGGCAATGTCGAGGTGTAACTGCGTTAAAGCTATCAAATCTGTGAGCGGCTGCTCTTGTCATTGTCGCGAAACCACATCCGTCCTTAAATCCCTCTCGCGTTTGAAGTTCAGAACGAGAAAGTGTAGGCTATATGGAAATGACACTCAAATTGAAAGTCGTGAAACATAATAAGAATTGATGGCAGCCTAATTGAGGTGTAGATTACAACACATTCCAGTGTTTGAACTTGTAACAGCCACTTGCTGATTTCACAGCTCCAACACAGTTATACCCCCAACATCGCCTAAATAATAAACAATGAAACTGCCATGCAGTTGTCAGTTATCACCGGTTAAGGAGGATCTGATTGAATCAAGCCCACGCCTGTGAGCCCAGAATCTGGACTCTGGGGTAGACGTAACATAATAAATGTAAATCTGTCTCCATACATTTAGTATATGTTACATTTTGTATGTATTAATTAACTAAAATTCTTAAGTGGTCCGTGATGAGATTCGAACACCCAACGTTAGTTGACCAACCTCCTTTAGTTTTTGCCGCAAGTAACCTGTCTTATGTAACTATGTAACCAAATGTTAAAAAAAAAAAATCTCTGTGCCCTTGAGCAAGGCACTTAACCGTAATTGCTCTGCATAACTAAAATGTAACGTGACATACTAATTTGAGTGTCCCGGATTTATATTTGCTATGTTACGTCTAGTCTGAGACCAGGCTGATATTGTGCACCACACAGTTCAACGTTGCAGAGAAACATGAAAATATTAATAGAGAACTGTTGTCTGCTATGATGAGCTAAGCTGTTCCCACTGAATAATGGTATTTTTAGAGCAAAGGTATGGTTTCTCGCATGTGAATTTAAGCTTGCCAGAAATAATTTTGTCTCATGGTGAAAACGGAGAACCTCTGTATATTTGTGTATATATATATATATATATATACTGAAAATGTAAATGCAACATGTAAAGTGTTGGTTGTAAAGTGTTGGTTTCATGAGCTGAAATAAAAGGTCCTAGAAATGTTCCATACGCACAAAAAACATTTCTCTCAAATTTTATGCACTAAGTTGTTTACATCCATGTAAGTGAGCATTTGTCTTTCGCCAAGAAATCCACCTGACAGCATGATTTAACAGCATGATCATTACACAGGTGCACCTTGTGCTGGGGACAATAAGGCCACTCTAAAATGTGCCGTTTTGGCACACAACACAATGCCACAGATGGATTTGAAGTTTTGAAGGAGCATGCAATTGGCATGCTGACTGCAGGAACGTCCGCCAGGGAATTTAATGTTCATTTCTCAACCATAAGCCGCCATACACAGTCTGGCAAATCCTCCAAAACATTGTGTGGGCAAGCGGTTTGCTGATGTCAACTTTGTGCCCCATGGTGGAGGTGGGGTTATGGTATGGGCAGGCATAAGCTATGGACAACAAACACAATTGCATTTTATTTATGGCAATTTGAATGCTCAAACATACCGTGACGAGATCCTGAGGCCATTTTTTTTTTGTTGGTATCTGTGACCAACAGATTCATATCTCTATTTCCAGTCATGTAAAATCCATAGATTAGGGCCTAATGAATTTTTCAATTGACTGATTTTCATATATGAACTGTAACTCAGTAAAATCGTTGAAATTGTTACATGTTTATATTTTTGTTCTGCATACTTTTTCAGCTCCTAGTGGAGCAAAGGTCCTCAGCGGTTCATGTTCACCCCAGTGAACTCTGTTCTACTCAGTTTTCTTGACTTCATTCCATGTGGTTCCTGCTTTCATCTTCTACTTACTTCAATGGTAGTAGTAAAGAATGGTACACACTGTTTTCGGGAGACAGGTAATTGAGTATGTCTTTTGGCGAAACATAGCAAAATAGTTTACTGGCTGAATGCAACTCATGTTTTGGTTTGTTCAATTATGTTTTTCAGTAAATGTACAATGTTACTTTGCTGACCTAGTAAACAAGGTTTTCAACCATTTTCAGAGGAAATGGAAATAAAATAAGAGCAAATTCACTTCAGTTTGTTCTCTAACCATGCATTTTGGTAGGCGAGGACAGTATGTTTTTCCTTGTCACTTAACAGAAAAAGGTTTTGACTGATAATCTTTGGTATTCCAATACCCACAGTCCTCAGATGTATAGGAATCATTATATTCTCTTCTGTTCTCTTTCACTTTCACTCAAAGGATGATCACTAATCATAAAACGATTTGCTGCTTTAAAAAAAATATATATAAAATGCCATTTAAATCAGTATAAATCAATAACTAATTCACAGTTTGTCACAGAAACATAACTATGTATGATTTATTCTATAAATGTCTAGTAAACTTTTACAACCTTTGTTTTGAGGAACAATTCCAGTTTTGACTTGATAGAAATACATAACATCTACAAGAAATCTGCATCCAGAAATGAAAGCTAGCAAACAGCTGCAGGCAGGGCCATCTCCCCAAACAGCTGCAGGCAGGGCCATCTCCCCAAACAGCTGCAGGCATGGTCTGCCTACCCATGTGAGAGACGCAGACTCGGTCTCAACCTTTAAGTCTTTACTGAAGACTCATCTCTTCAGTGGGTCATATGATTGAGTGTAGTCTGGCCCAGGAGTGTAAAGGTGAACGGAAAGGCTCTGGAGCAACGAACCGCCCTTGCTGTCTCTGCCTGGCCGGTTCCCCTCTCTCCACTGGGATTCTCTGCCTCTAACCCTTTTACAGGGACTGAGTCACTGGCTTACTGGTGCTCTTTCATGCCATCCCTAGGAGGGGTGCGTCACTTGAGTGGGTTAAGTCACTGACGTGATCTTCCTGTCTGGGTTGGCTCCCCCCTTGGGTTGTGCCGTGGTGGAGATCTTTGTGGGCTATACTCAGCCTTGTCTCAGGATGGTAAGTTGGTGGTTGAAGATATCCCTCTGTGGTGTGGGGACTGTGTTTTGGCAAAGTGGGTGGGGTTATATCCTTCCTGTTTGGCCCTGTCCGGGGGTATCATCGGATGGGGCCACAGTGTCTCCGAACCCCTTCTGTCTCAGCCTCCAGTATTTATGCTGCAGTGGTTTATGTGTTGGGGAGCTAGGGTCAGTTTGTTATATCTGGAGTACTTCTCCTGTCTTATCCGGTGTCTGGTGTGAATTTAAGTATGCTCTCTCTAATTCTCTCTTTCTCTCTTTCTTTCTATCTCTCGGAGGACCTGAGCCCTCGGACCATGCCTCAGGACTACCTGGCATGATGACTCCTTGCTGTCCCCAGTCCACCTGGCCGTGCTGCAGCTCCAGTTTCAACTGTTCTGCCTGCGGCTATGGAACCCTGACATATTCACCGGACGTGCTACCTGTCCCAGACCTGCTGTTTTCAACTATCTAGAACAGCAGGAGCGGTAGAGATACTCTTAATGATCGGCTATGAAAAGCCAACTGACATTTACTCCTGAGGTGCTGACTTGCTGCACCCTCGACAACTACTGTGATTATTATTATTTGACCATGCTGGTCATTTATGAACATTTGAACATCTTGGCCATGTTCTGTTATAATCTCCACCCAGCACAGCCAGAAGAGGACTGGCCACCCCTCATAGCCTGGATCCTCTCTAGGTTTCTTCCTAGGTTTTGGCCTTTCTATGGAGTTTTTCCTAGCCACCGTGCTTCTACACCTGCATTGCTTGCTGTTTGGGGTTTTAAGCTGGGTTTCTGTACAGCACTTTGAGATATCAGCTGATGTAAGAAGGGCTATATAATTTAAAAAATGATGAATCAGACACCTTATCAACAGCAACAGCTCATGGTCCTCCTGGAATCAGAAGTTTTATTGCCTCAATGGAGGAACATAGTCAGAGAAATGCTGATGAATGTCTTGCTCAAGCTGTGTATGCAACTGGTTCACCTCTGATGCTCACAGGCAAAGTGTATTGGAAGAGATTTCTGAATGTTCTTCGCCCAGCATACACCCCTCCAACCAGACATGCTTTATCTACTAATTTGCTGGATGCAGAGTTCAACAGAGCTCAAGTGAAGGTCAAGCAAATAATAGAGAAAGCAGACTGTATTGCAATCATCTCTGATGGGTGGTCGAATGTTTGTGGGCAAGGAATAATTAACTACATCATCTCCACCCCTCAACCAGTATTCTACAAGAGCACAGACACAAGGGACAACAAACACACCTGGCTCTACATTGCAGATGAGCTGAAGGCAGTCAACAATGACCTTGGACCACAGAAGGTATTTGCACTGGTGACAGACAATGCTGCAAACATGAAGGCTGCTTGGTCTAAAGTGGAGGAGTCCTACCCTCACATCACACCCACTGGTTGTGCTTCTCATGCATTGAATCTGCTCCTCAAGGACATCATGGCACTGAAAACAATGGATACACTTTACAGGAGAGCCGAGGAAATGGTTAGGTATGTGAAGGGTCATCAAGTTATAGCAGGAATCTACTTCACCAAGCAAAGTGAGAAGAATAAGAGCACCACATTGAAGCTGCCCAGCAACATCCGTTGGGGTGGTGTTGTCATCATGTTTGACAGTCTCCTGGAGGGGACTTGTTTCCAAGAAATGGCCATATCACAGTCTGCTGATATGGACAGCCCCATCAAGAGGAACCTCCTGTATGATGTATTTTGGGAGAGAGTGGTAAGCAGCCTGAAACTCCTGGAACCTATAGCAGTAGCCATTGCACGGATTGAGGGAGACAATGCCATCCTGTCTGATGTCCAGACTCTGTTTGCAGATCTAAGAGAATAAATCCGTAGCGCCCTGCCCACTTCACTGTTGCTCCAAGCAGAGGAAACTGCAGTTCTGAAATACATCAAAAAGCGTGAAGACTTCTGCCTACACGCCGCAGCAGACATGTTGGACCCCAAGTATGCTGGCAAGAGCATCCTGTCTGGTGCAGAGATCAACAAGGCCTATGGTTTCATTACTACCATGTCTGTCCACCTTGGCCTGGTTGAGGGCAAGGTTCTTGGCAGTCTGGCAAAGTACACTTCCAAAGCAAGGGCTTTGGGATGGAGATGCAATATGGCAGTCGTGCCAACAGATCTCATCAACCACCTCGTGGAAGGGACTTTGTGGATCTGAGGCTCTTTCCCCTGTTGCCTCCATCATCCTCCAAATCCCACCAACATCAGCCGCCTCAGAGCGCAACTGGTCCTTGTTTGGGAACACACACACCAAAGCACGCAACAGGCTGACCAACAGGCTGAGAGGAAGACAACCAAAGCTTTAGTTTCGAGAGTATCATTTTACAGATGTATGTTGAAAATGTTTTTGGGAGATGCGATGGATCATTGGGGATCATTCAATATTCCCTTTGTTTTGTTGTTCAGTGAAATCATCCCATGTGAAGAATCAACTCATTTAATTAAAGTTCAATTCGTAACTAAATAGTTTTTTTTTCTATTGGAAGGATTTAATCATTTGCAATTTGTCTACTTATGATAAGGTCAAAGGTTTATGTTTCTGTCTCTATATGATATGATAAATATATCCAATGCAAAAAACATCTACATTTAAATGGTATTAATATTAATTTGCATATATTTCCGTGAATTCCTATATATTCCCGTTAATTCCCATGGAAAGTTTCCACCTCTGAATATGCCCCAAAATGTGCAACCCTAGCAATAACACAAGGATAACTCTGATAAAAAAGTGCCAAGACAAAGTTTCATACTTCTAAATTTCTTGAAAGTTGAAACTACATGAGTTTTCATAGCCTGGAAAATACCTAGTCAATCTTGTTGTAAGCTACTGTAAGTCTGAGAATCTTCCTCCTCTTTTCTGTATTTCCTGCTAGGCTAATGCAGAATAAAAAGAACACCTACCCATAGTGGCCAAGACATAAAAACAGGAAGGTTCCATGAGATCACCATGTGGGATCTCAGTTTTGCGAATGACACAAATATTAATTTTCACAAAGTTTGCTGCTTCAGTGTCTTTAGATATTTTTGTCAGATGTTACTATGGAATACTGACGTATAATTACAAACATTTCATATGTGTCAAAGGCTTTTATTGACATTTACATGAAGTTGATGCAAAGAGTAATTTCTGGGCCACATCCTGATGGGAGCCCATTCTTGCATAATCAATGCTTGGAGTTTGTCAGAATTTGTGTGTTTTTGTTTGTCCACCCGCCTCTTAAGGATTGACCACAAGTTCTCAATGGGGTTAAAGTCTGGGGAGTTTCCTGGCCATGGAACCAAAATATCAATGTTTTGTTCCCCGAGCCACTTAGTTATCACTTACTTTTGCCTTAAGGCAAGGTTTTCCATCATGCTGGAAAAGGCATCGTTCGTCACCAAACTGTTCCTGGATGGTTGGGAGAAGTTGCTCTCGGAGGATGTGTTGGTACCACTGTGTTCTTAGGCAAAATTGCGAGTGAGCCCACTCCCTTGGCTGAGAAGCAACCCCACATATGAATGGTCTCAGGATGCTTTACTGTTGGCATAACACAGTAGTGCTCACCTTGTCTTCTCCAGACAAGCTTTTTTCCGGATACCCCAAACAAACGGAAATGGGATTCAAATCAAATCAAATGTATTTATATAGCCCTTCGTACATCTTCGATTCATCAGAGAAAATGACTTTACCCCAGTCCTCAGCAATCCAATCCCTGTACCTTTTGCAGAATATCAGTCTGTCCCTGGTGTTTTTCCTGGAGAGAAGTGGCTTCTTTGCTGCCCTTCTTGACACCAGGCCAGCCTCCAAAAGTCTTCGTCTTACTGTGCGTGCAGATGCACTCACACCTGCCTGCTGCAAGCTCTGTACTGGTGGTGCCCCGATCCCACAGCTGAATCAACTTTAGGAGACGGTCCTGGCGCTTGCTGGACTTTCTTGGGTGACCTGAAGCCTTCTTCACAACAAATGAATCGTATCATTATTTCCTTTTTCAGGCTTTTTTCCTGGTAATAGATTCATCTGTTCAACACTTACAGCCAAATGTTTAATACCCCGGGTATTCCCAGAACACATTCTGGAAAGTCTACAGATTCAGTCATCACTTTATTAGGTACAACCCCCTTTGCATCTGGAACAGTGTGAATTCAAAACAGTTGATGAAACTGGGAAAGGAGATAGACTGTTTTTAAGTCCAGTTGGAGTTTATTTCAGTCAGTACAAACTGAGTGTTGGAATTATTAAAAAAGCAGTTTTGGAACTTTTCTGAGTTCCAAAATACCATCACAGACTGTGCTGTCATTTTGCACATTCTAAAATTCAAACAAACAGTAACAGAATACCTGAATACTTCTCTGCATGCTTTAGTGTCTAGCAAGCCCAGACCACGGGACTTGGTGTATGTAGGAGCAATTTATTTTCGTGAATAGGGTGGTGAAGCTAATAAAGTGGCAACTGAGTGTAGATATCACAAACAAGTCCTTTTGAGCATTGTCTGTCTGTTATACGTTTGATCAATGGCTATAATCGTAAATATGATCCCCAAGATCCTCATAGGCTCACTCATATATAGATTTGGAGGTAAAGAAAAAAACATGAAACTAGGACTTTAAAACACTGACAGAATACTTTCATCCACATCCATTCACATCAAATATGTCTTTTAAAGTATAAATACACTTCTAAGACCACTGTCTTTCTAGACATTTTAAAAGGTTTGCAAATAGTTCTTTCTGCCAGGATTGTGAATTGAAAGGGATTTTTTGGTAATACCTATGTAGGTGAAGTAGTATAATGTGTGGTAGTTGCACATCTCTCTGCTGAATTATGTAGAGATGATTTTGGCCAGTTGATATTGTTTTTCATGATCTTTTGTGAAAAAACTACTTTTCACGTAGGCTTTGTGCAAGCAGTTCAAGAGAGCAAAGAGCATTGGGACAGCCTGGTTGAAGTCCTAGTTTTTAATGGTTAGTGCCAGTAGATTGCAGAGGGGTTCACATACAGTTCAGAGGCAAATCATAATGTATACATTTAGCCCAAAAACCAAGCACGTAACATCTAGTTCTTATAATAGTGCTTTTTTTTGTGTTATCCACCCTCTGGTATCTTTCAATACCCATGCTAATATATATATATATACACGTATGTTATGGTTGACTCTTAGTTTTCCTTATCTCCATTGTGGAATGTCCATGTTGATCCTCATGGTTATCTTGGTCCTCAGAGAGATTAAAGTAGATGTCACGTGTCAAAATTTTGATTGATGACCCTATGTGAACCTATGTGAACTCTATGTGAACCCTATGTAGTGATGACGTGTGCATGTCTTCTGGTCAGGCAAGCCTGGTTAGGTGGGGGCTATGGGGTGAGTAAGGGTCCATTTGACAGGCCGTTAATGATTGATGACCCAAGCCTGATTTATGACCCTATGTAATGATTTATGACCCTATGTCATGTAGAAGGGTGCATGCCCAGGGTTGAGTAAGTGACCATGTGTCAGGTCAACCTGTTACTGTTTCTCACGGTTTGGGTTGGTTAATGCCCCTTATAAAGCGCCTGAACAATTCCTGTTTAAGAGTGCACATGATAACCCCCCTGAATATTAAACAAAAATGACACCTATGCCAATTTTAGGGATGTTATGCTCGGCTTGTCATGAACCCAGTGACCAAAGCCTTGAAGAAGTTCTGTGTGAAGCTCCAGAATGTTTTAAAGGATTTTTGGGTACGAGTGAGGGCCACATGTCTTACATATTCCACCCGGAGGATTCTACGGTAAAGATATTCACAGACCGTGGACCCAAACCCCTTTATCCTGCAAAACCTGGGAGTTTTCCCCCGGCTCTGGGGATGAGAGAATGGCTAAACATCAGGCTGGCTCTTTGTAAAATTGAACAGGTCCTGAGTGTTACAAATGTGCCAGGATATGCGTTGGAAGAACAGGTCTGCGGCCGCAGTGATCTCAAGGCTCTAAGAATTGCTTCAATGGACTATAGCCCTGACAACAAAGTGACAATTTTAGCCTGTGACCTTTATGATAAGTCTAATGCTACAAAGTCTGTCAATTCTCCTGTAGCTTCCAGAGCACGCAAACATGTAAACTTTTTTATTCCTGTGTTTAGTTTTAAATGGGTGGATTATCCAATTTTCATAACACTTATGAATAAGCTGGACATTCTCTTCCAAAATGGGGAACAGTTAAAGCGCTGGGCGAGGCTTTCCTTGAGACAGAGTCAAGACCAAAAGGCCCGACGGAGGATCTACCCCTGGAGTGAAAACTTACCAAGTGTTGATGGACCTAGCAAGAGAGCCTTGCCTTTTGAGGGCGAACTCGACACGGACAATGGCGGTTGGTTGCATAAGCTCCCAGGATCTGTAAGAAAGGCATCGTAAAATACCTTAAGAATGTAAGGATATAAAATGTATGTACTAAATATTTTGAATGAAATAAATGGTTTTAAAATCAGAATCTCACCACGTTATGAACTCTCGCGTTTGTTCACTCTTAGCGCAGTCTGTCCCTGAGAAAAAACTTGCGGAAAAAGCCATGTGCGCGCGTATGTGCGTGAGGGAGTTTTCTGTAGTGGCTGTGTGTGTGTGTGTGTGTGTGTGTGTGTGTGTGTGTGTGTGTGTTTCAAAAACAGAAAAAGGGGGGGCGGGTTGTTTGTTAAAAAAATACCCTTGCATGCCTGGTGGGTCATTTGAAACCAAGGTTTACACTAGCCTGCAAAACAGATGCCTACCCCCCAACAATAATATTGTGTCTTACGACTCCTAATCTTAAAGGCCTTTCATAAAACTATTTTTTAGGTGGGCTAAAAAGTCATTCATCCCAGCGATGTCGAGACCAACCCACCCCCATGCATCTAGGTGCTAGCACCCCGGAGATTTTAGAAGATCCAAAAGGATCCTAATGTTTAGACACACCCAATACCATGTGTTTGAAATGTGTCAAATATACCATGGGCGGGGGTATAGCCCGAAAAAAAACGACAAACCCCAAATGCTATGTAAAAAATCATTCAGGGGTTTTTCTCTAGGTCGTAGGGTACAAAAGCGCTAGAAACCAGGCGCAATGTTAGCAGCGTTTTAGTTCCGATGCAAGCGTTTTTAACGACTGAAGCGTTAAAAAAGATAATCGGGGAAAACAGTCTAATGGATCTATCGCAAGGTGAGTTCTTGAAATAAATCTTTATTAGATTTGGTTGTTGTGGGGAATTGTTTGAAAAGCGTGGGATGTTATAGAAATATTAAACAATCATTAGGATCAGTATGCTTACCGTATAACAAGGCAATATTAGCTAAAGTGATTATAGCTTTAATATTGTCGAATGTTTTATAGATTCTGAAGCATTCACGCAGATACTCCGAGGTATAACTGAGCTCGAACCATCCAATGGGGCTCCGGAACAAAGTGCAGACAAACAAACGCCTGCCCTGAATTGTAAACGTAAGTAAGCTCCAAGAATTCCATACATAAAAATATTTATATATTTATACCTTAAAAACAAAAAGTGTGGGCATCTTATATTAAAAGTTATTTTATATGTTTACAGAGGACCTAAAGCCTAGAAGGTTAAACGAGGCCCTATGGAGCCTGAACGGTTTCTGCGAAGCATATGACTACGAGACAATTCTGCCCTACTCCCAGGATGTATTTACACAAAAGCAGCGAACAGAGACTTTAAACGGCAGGTCAACTCCCCTTGGCCAGGACAACGTTGTCCCCCATATTTCTAAACACCAAAGGATAATTAGTGCTCAGATCCACAGTTCCGCTTCACCCGAACAATTCTACTTGGCCGATATTCACGAGACGTCGTTCCAAGGACAAGGTATGAATCAATTATATATTATTATTTATATATATTATTATTTTAATATTTATATATATATTTTTTTTATGTCGGAATATGTTAAAACAAGGCCTAATGCTGTTTTTTTTTTTTTTTTTTTTTTCAGGCTCACCATCTACCGAACCTGCAGATGCTGTAATACAGGTTGAACAAAGACATCAGCCCCGGGTTTCAGAGCTTCTTCAGAACAGCCCTCGTCAAAAAAGCCGAGGTATTTAATTAATGTATTGTTAATATATAGGCTTATATCTGAAATGTATTTGGCATTTTTAACATATTTTAGGGTTAATAACCTATTTTTGTATGTATTATTTTTATTTCAGACTCCTCACCGGCTTATAAAGACAACGCACAAACATCGGAGGATGCCCAGACAAGCATCCCCGAGGAGGCTCCAAAGACACCAGTCAAGAAAACAGCGAAACCTGATGATTTCAAAGATTTAAATGACATTTCTGAGGTAGACGATTTGATGTTCTGTGAAGCTGCCAACCTTCTTGAATCGGCCAATTCTGTGGGGGAAACAGCAGATTCTGAAATAGACCAAGAACGTTTTTTCAAAGCGTTTACCCTGGGTTTAAAATCACGAAAGGCTCTACTCCAGAGGCGCATGTGTATTCTACTCGAGCATCAATACAATCAGGATGTGTCATTCTGGCGTAGCGAGCTACCCCGTATGTTAAAAAACATTAGGGCTAAAACAAGCAAATACCGCCGTTTAAAAACACACATGTAAACACACACACACACACATCCTTAATTAGACAGATGGCGCCCCCTATAGACCAAAGTGAGACAATTGAAACCCTCTTAGCCATGATCCCTACAGAGCTCCAAGATATAGTTAACCATATGAATGATTCGGGGGTAATTGACATAATGACAATAGATGAAAATCTATTATCACAGATTCCCTCCGAACTCATAGACATTATTACACGTATGAATGAGTCAGGGCCTTCCGAGGAAAACATGTTAACACAGATTCCCGAAACCATCATATCTCTAATTACCCAGCTTAACGCGAGCCCTAGGTTTAATTCGGCCCCACAGACACCTCTAAGACAGCCTTTAACAACATTGTCCGAAGAGTCTGAAAGTCAATATGATGTTTTTGAACAGTTGGACAAATGTCTAGCAAATCTGGAGGGGGGCGGTCTTGAGATCAGTGTACAGAACGAGAGCGCTAGGTTTAATTCGGCACCCCAGACACCTATAAATCAGCCTTTAACACCAATGTCCGAAGAGTCTGAAACCCAATACGATGTTTTTGAACAGTTGGACAATTGCCTAGCAAATCTGGAGGGGGGAGGTCTTGATCGAAGTGTACATGTTTTGCGTCGAAATAAATTCAGCAATATTGAGGTTCGCCAGTTTTTCAATTTCGCATGGGGGGGTCAGATTCGGGAATATGCTGTGTTTTACGTAATGCTTACGGACACTTTGAATGAACTGTTAGCTAGGATCAGAGATTATAGCGAACCTAGGGATCTCTTACAGTTGGAAATTTGTGGAGACAGTCTACAGAGCAAGGTATCGCTTATTTTACAGAATGGTGAAGCAGAGCTTGAACAATTTGTTAAACTGCTAGAACGCCTTGTTCAGTCAAATTTAAACGTGCTAGCAGATAGGACCCTCGAACTTGTAGTACAATTAGTACGACAACCACAAGGGGGCGGGGGTCAGAGACGAAAGCTCGAGAGTTTAATGCAGTCCGAAATCATAAGCAATAAAAGGGCCTATCTCATAAACGTTCACAATCCAGGTAATAAGCTATGTTTTGCCATAGGTTTGGCCCACTTACTCAGCCCAGGATGTACTGATCAAGCCGCGTTACAAAAAGCTCGAGAGCTACAAACTGCGGTGGGTCTCGGTATACAGGATGCTGTGGCTTTCTCAGACATAGTCAAATTTGAAAACTTTCTGAACATCAAGATTGTGGTTTTGTACCACAGTAGGGCTAATGACGCTCTCCTCAAGTTCCAAAATATACCCGAACCACATCCTAAGACTATGTACTTTTATGTGCAAAATGAGCATTACTATGCCGTAACTAACATCACAGCCTTTTTAGGCGCTCCATATGTCTGTCCAGCCTGTCATACCGGCTACACACGCATGGGGGGGCACTCGTGCCGTTACAACTGTTCAGTATGTCTGGATAAACATTGCCCTATGCAGCCGCTAAACTTGACCCCCTGTGCGGATTGTCACCGCACATGTCGTTCGGCCTACTGTTACGAAAAACACAAAACTGAAACATGGCATCCCAAGGCATGTAAATCTGTAAGCAGTTGTGACATTAACAAGAAATGTCCAAAATGTCATTGCAATTACAACCTTAAAATAGATAGCCCTAAACCTCATGTTTGTGGAATTATACACTGCCCAATCTGTAAAGGTCCTTTGAAAAGCAGAGACGCGGAAGCGGTTCAAGAAGTAACACATGAGTGTTACATTCAGCCCTTGGCTGAAGATGAACATACAGAGAAATATGTGTTTTATGATTTTGAGACAAATCAGCAATCAGGGGTTCATTTGCCTATTTTTGTGTCAACCATGACTTTCAAGGGTGAAAAATGGTCGGCCGAGGGACCCAATTGTGCCCGGCTCTTTCTAAAACATTTTAGAAAAGCCCAGTACAGAAACTTCACGTTTATAGCTCACAATGCTAGGGCCTATGACGCCTATCTGCTTCTGAACCCTTTGATACAGCAAGGCGTGGCCCCCAGTGTCATAGCTCAAGGGAGTAAAATATTATGCTTTGTTGACCCCGCCTTCAAACAGAGATACATTGACAGCTTAAGCTTCTTACCCATGAGATTGGCTCAAATGCCAGAGGCCTTGGGTTTTGAAAACTCTGTCAAAGGCTATTTCCCTCATTTCTTCACATCTGAGGAGAATCTACATTATATAGGATCTTATCCAGCCCCCGAAATGTACGGGTGTGATCAAATGTCTCCCAAAGAGCGTGAGAGATTCATGACATGGTACGAGACCGTAAGACATGGCACTTTTGATTTCCATAAAGAGATGGAATCATACTGTGACAATGACGTTGTTATACTTCGTGAAGGATGCCTCAGATTCAGAGAAGAGGTAATCAAAGATGCGGGCATTGACCCCTGGAGCTGTACAACTATTGCATCAGCGTGCATGAAAACCTATCGTACACACTATCTAACTCCTGAATCTATAGCTATCCCATCGCCAGACAACTACCGACGCCAATTCAAGGCCTACTCTAGTGGTTCCATTCAATGGTTGGAGTACTTGGCCCAGGATAAAGATATTTTTATCCAACATGCTTTGAATCGGGGGGAGAAGGCTTTTGGGCCTTACCATGTAGATGGATACACACAGATTGACGGGGTTGAGACAGTGTATGAGTACAACGGTTGTTTCTTCCACGGTTGTAAATTATGCTTTGTCCCCCAGACCTTGTGTGTCCTAACCCAAAAGACTTTTGGGGAAATGTACCAAGAGTTTCAAGACAAACTGAATTCTTTAAAGGCTACTTACGGGTTAAAAGTTGTGGTTTTGTGGGAGCACGAATGGACAGCCCTCAAAAAGGCAGATCCTAGTGTTAAGGCCTTCCTTACCCATTATGACCCTCCAGAGCCCCTGGAACCGCGACAGGCCTTGTTTGGAGGCCGGACCAATGCTTTGACATTGCGTTATGTAGCTCAACCCGACGAGACAATAGGCTATGTAGATTTTACATCCCTATATCCTCATGTAATGAGTTCCTCATTCTATCCTATAGGGCATCCTGAAATTATTCACAGCGACTTTGACGAACCCCAAAATTATTTTGGTTTAATCAAAGCGACTGTCTACCCTCCTAGGGGGCTGTTTATACCTGTGTTGCCTTACAAGGGTCCTAAAGGAAAACTTTTCTTTCCCCTTTGTCGCACATGCTGTGAAAACCACAACCAGGAAAACCCCTGTGATCACACAGATCAAGAAAGAGCCCTGACCGGTGTATGGGTCACTGTAGAATTCTCTAAGGCTTTAGAGAAGGGGTATCGTGTGGCCAAAATCTTTGAAGTGTGGAACTTTTCCAGGAAATCAGACACACTTTTTAAAGAGTACATCAAAACCTTCTTGAGATGCAAGCAGATGGCTTCAGGCTATCCTGCATCGGTCACAGATCAAGAAAGTAAAGACCAGTACATTCAAGACTACCATGACAGAGAAGGCATACTTCTTGACCCTGACAGAATAGAGGTCAACAAAACCAAAAGAAATGTGTCGAAATTGTACTTGAACTCCCTTTGGGGGAAATTAGCGCAGAGATGCAATATGCTAACAACTTCGATCATTAAAGACCCCGAAGAATTTTTGGAATTTGTTTTTTCGGACCAATACGAAATTTCACATTTTTCCTTCTTGAGTCAAGACATTGCCTTGGTGCAATGGAGGCGCCACCAAAAGTGGGTTCTACCCCCGGGTAATGTAAATGTGTTTCTTGCAGCATTTACCACAGCCTATGGCCGCCTTGAACTGTACACCCTCATGGAACAGCTTCAGAGGCGGGTTCTTTACCACGACACAGACTCTGTGGTCTATGTAAGCAAACCGGGGGATTGGACCCCCCCACTTAGCAACTATCTTGGGGGTTTAACGAGTGAACTCGAAGAGGGTGACCATATTACAGAATGGTCCTCATGTGGTCCAAAAAGCTATGCTTTTAGGACTAAAGCCAATCACGTGGTGTTGAAAGCCAAAGGCGTGACTCAAAACTATGAAAATGCACCGCGTGTAAACTTGGAATCAATCACGCGCTTGGTCGAGGGGTTCGTAAAGGACAAGAATAGTGACTTGGAGATTTTGAGCTCCTACAACAAAATAGTGAGGGATAAAAAGGGGTTCCATCTAAGAAACGCACCACTCACTAAAAGATTCAGGGTAGTCTATGACAAGAGACAGCTATTGCCTGACGGTACCACATTGCCCTTTGGCTACTGACTTATGCTACAAGCCCCAGTGTGTCTTAAAGCTTAAGATATTATGACTGCTGTCGAGGGTTTTGACCCCCGTCTACAATTGCCTTTTTCAGCATTAATTGCAGGCCCTTCAAACAGTGGTAAAACTTTTTTTGTAAAAAGTATTTTAGAGAATTCTGAACATGTGTTATCTCAAAAGCCTGACAATATTGTATGGTGTTATTCATGTTACCAACCTCTGTATGATGAATTATTGAAGACAATAAAAATCAAGTTTGTTGAAGGAATACCCGATTCTCTGTCTGATGATGAACTTCTCCCCCCACATGTAAATAATCTGCTGGTTTTGGACGATATGCTATTTGCTGGTAGCGAACACCCTGAAATTGCACGAGCTTTTACCCAATATACTCATCATAGAAACCTGTCCGTGCTTTACTTGGTCCAGAATGTGTTTCACCAAGGTAAAAATAGTCGGACCATTAGCTTGAATGCCAACTACATGGTATTGTTTAAAAATCCTAGAGACAAACTGCAAATTAGCACTCTAGCTCAGCAGATGTACCCTGGACGGAAATCATACTTTATGGAGAGCTATGAGGACGCTACCAAAGAGCCATTTTCTTATTTAATCGTGGATTTAAAAGCAAATACTCCAGAACACCTTAGGCTACGTACAGGGCTGTTTCCGGGGGAGAGGCCTGCTGCATACCTTCCTAAAAAGTAAACGCTATGTCTCTGCGTTTAAAAAGAAACCTCCCCCCTCTTGAGAAGGCTAGTAGGTTCTACAGCTAAAGAACGGAAGGCCATCTTGGGTCGCTGTTCTTCAGATCTCATATTAGCCCTATGTGAGATTGCTTTGAATCTTCTCAAAGGACGCATTCCACTCACCCTGAACCAATTGAAAAAATTAAGGAGACAAAAGACAGCGATCAAACTCTTTGCCAATAAAAGGGCCAGTCTTCAAAAGAAAAGACATAGTATACAACAGTCTGGGGGTTTTCTTCTACCTTTACTCAGTATAGCCGTGCCCTTCATCACCAGCCTTATTGCGGCCAGACGTGGGGGTTGAACACGTGGTGTGATGGCCACTAAAATGTACTTGGTGCCTCAACAAGAGTTGGATAGACTTAAAAAACAAATGCAGGGTCCTGAAGATATCAGACAAACAGCGGAAAATGATTTGGATACGGCCATGAAGGATGTTTTGAACCGAAAAGGATTGAACCCCTATGATAAGATTCAAAAATACACAAACCTAATGCAAAGGTATTTGACTCGGGTAAAGCAAGGGGAGAGAGAGACTAACCATTTAACCCTTTCCCTACCGGACCCTTTAACAGATGTCGAACCTAACGATAGCCATGCCCCTGTAAGGCCTGTACCGTCGATCTTACCTAGTGGAGATAATATGTCGGGTGAAGCTCAAATGCCATTTGAAGATAAAGTTATGCATGACCTACTGACACATGTGCCTTTACGTAACAGGAAGAATGTTAAATACATTATGAACAAGATAAAAGACTCAAAGGGGATAGCTGCTTGGAACGACTCTGGAGAGTTTATCCTTCAGGGCTCTGTGGTTAGGGGGTCCCATATGCAGGACTTGATTAAAAGTACCACGGCTGCCCACAAGGTTGCTGATGACCGAAGGCCTCCCGGCTGGCGTCAGTTTCTTAAGGCCCTGGCAATCCTCAACATCCCCCTCTCCGGTGTACCCAACCATAAGCTTCGTCAACAGATTCAAGCTTTAAAACAAAAGCCTTCAACGAGATACAGCACCCCTAAAGATGCCCCAACGACACCGTCCCCCTATGAAAGCGATGATGCTAACTCATTTACTCCCATGAACGTCTCAGGACCTTTTCCTAAACCCGATCTCTCGGCGTGGTTAGACTTTTGAAAATGACTTTTGAATGACTATGATTAAATTCAATACATTTTTTATTTGAAAAATAAGCAAGTTAACATTTGTGGCATTCTTGAAACATATGACGTGAGCATACGCCTTGATTACGCGTTCTTAAAGGACACACATTTGAACACTTTTGATATTTTCTAACAAAACAAGATACAAGGTTATCATTACTTCTTAAATCATCCTTATAAAGAGACATAACATCTTCAAAAGAAACTCCCCGGGCTCTTTGGCACAGGTAAAATACACAGTGGTGACCGCATGTAGTGGAAAGGTTATCTTGCACTTGTTTGATGTTGTAGTAGATCTTTGTACCGTTTAGGGTCAAAAAATCTTTAATAGATTTAGGGAAATGTGAAAAACCGGGGGGAAAGCCATAGGAATCAAAAAAAGTTGAGATTTTTCGTCCACCTTCCTGTTCTAATGTCATAGCTAGCCAATGTTCACCAGGCATGTGTTTAGGATGGGTATTGACAATAAACATTGCAGGCCTCTCAGGCCATATCTCAATAGGTAATTCATCACAAGCCAACACTCCACAAAATTGTTTTCCAATCAAGCGGCTCATGAGCCCGTCCAACTCTTGGGTATTCATGTCTTTGTTCAAAGGTCCTTAATAATAATCCACTAAGACCTGTCTTCGGGCATTCACTTCCAAGATTGAATCAGAGCATGCGTAAACAATCATGCTAACTGTACAGGCTAAAGGTGTACGGAAACGCATTTCCAGCCTGAGGTTACCTTGGGACACCACAGACAGATTTCCTGAGGTGTCATCATCAGGTGATAAATTGAAAGCATACAATGTGTAACCCTCTGCAAAATCATTTCTGTCAATAGGTAAAGAGAGATCTTTTAGATGTCGCCCTGTAGCCAGGAATAGATTGTAAAATTCTCGCACAGATATGTTGTTATTAAATTGTGGTTGGAAAGCCTTCGCCGGAACCTGACGTCCGTCCTGACAGAGCGCTACATACTCTGCATTGAAGTGCTGAAAATTAAAGGGGTTTTTATCTAAACTGCCCGTATTAGAGGCGTGATCAACCAGACCTATAACCACATATCTAGGTAAAGGGCCTAGAAATAGGTTTTCTTGACTGCAGATTCTACTGCCCACAGGTATGCTAAAGGTTTTCATGGTAATTCTTTGGAGAGGGTAAAGGGCATTTCCTTTCATCAAAGCATGTGAGTGACCCAGGCGCACGGCCGGAGATACAGATACTTTTTTATAAAAAGGGTTGCCCCCAACACTTTCAAACTAAAATCCCCGTCTTGGGGAGACATCAGGCAAAAATCATTCTTGGCCCTGGTTAATTTTAATCTTAAATCAACCGAATTTAAGAGTAACCGTTCTTGAAAGAAAATGTCAGAGTGTATAGGGCCTAGCAAATGAAACTCTCGAGATTCGGCGCAGTAGCGAGCTCGTGCCGCTAGTCCTTTGTTTGCACCGGTGGAAGGGTCTGTCGATTCCATAGAGGCTCCTGCAGTATCCTTGCTAAACAGCCCGGCGCTAAATTGGGTTTTGAGAGTGTCTTCGGAGTAGTTTAGTAAACACTCCATGATGGCTCTATAAGGGTATGTAGCGCTGCTTTGACTGATTAGGCGTTCACCCAAAGTCACATCAACTTGGGAGAAAATGGTGGCCAAGGGGTAATTAATGAGACTCACTTTGGCATCGTCTGCAATATTAGACCCATCTCTTTTGGTCACTTTTAGACGTAAATGCACCAAGGTGTTGTTGAGGTCCAGATAGTTGTCACCATGGCCTGGTATGAAAAATTCGATAGGCCCGTTATCGGTAATAGCAGAGAGAGGGGCTATCTCCACATAACTGGATCTATCTATTGAATGCTGCGTTAACGGTGCCGTGAAAAGATCAAGTTCTGTCTTTATAGCTTCAGAGGACATTCGATGTAAAAGAGCCATGTCACTTATTCTTTTAGAAAATACTTCCTAGTATTCTTTTAGCCTGTTTTGGTACAGACCTCCTCACTTTACCCCGTCTTTGACTTACTGAGGTTCTTTTAACAGTTAACCGCCGCTTTTTAGGTGCCGGCCTACGCCTTAAACCAGGGGGTCTCTTTTTTGGCCTTCGAGACAATATCATAAGCCCCGAGCCTTCTTGATGCTCCACCTCTGGTGACGCCCTTCGGGTCATAGCATTGGCTACAACCTCACTTACTATATTTTTAGCCGCTGATTTTAAATGTGGTTTGGCTATGCTGAAGCCTCTCTTCATAAACGGTAAAACCATCCTGAAGAGGTTACGGAATATACCTCCTATCCCCGAACCATACATTGTCGGCGCTCCATGATATCCTGGTAGTCCATTACCCACTTGATCCACATAGTATGAAACATAACGGTTAGGGTCGAGCTGATGGTGCTCCATAACACTTTTATTTGTATTATGTTTATAAATATAATACAGCTATTATATATGTAGAGAGGTTTTGGTGGGTCTAAAGTGGAGTTTTACAATCGTTTTACCATAAGTAAATTCAATGTTTTCGTTCTGATCCGTTTTAAGCTCAACCAGAATGTTTTCAATATAGTTCTTGCTGACATGTACGTAGTGCGGCTTGTCATAATTGACAGTGACGATGTCCCCATCCTTGCCGTCTATATGAACTGTTCGCAGGAGGGGCACACAGCTGTCTCCGACCCTTTGATAGGTTATGATGTCGGTATAGACAAATATGTTGTAAAAGCCTGCATGTATATCCGCAGGGAATGGGAATAATTTATCGTTCACATACGTCCATTTATTGGGACCCATCCCCAACATGTAGGATAAATTACCGCTGGTCTTTATACCTCCGTTAGCAGGCCCTGAGATTTGTATCCTTTTATGGATTGGATTGTAGAATAGGAATATTTCCATCTTGTTCAGGGTTAGGTGTTCATTCAACTCTGAGACGATCCTGTCGACGGTTCTATAGAAACCTTTTTTAAGCTTAATAAGTATCGCAGGTTCCGAGAACCTTTTGCAATAAAAATCACGGTCCTTAGCTTTGATATTATACCAACTATGGGGGTATGTAATCTCGCTGAGACCTACTTCCCAAAGCCTCTGATAACTCTATAGGCTTTGGAAAATTGGTTGTATACTTCGAACTCTGATTATTACGATATATCTGTGCCGACGCATTACTGGGGAGAGTCAGGTAGAAGCCGCTGTGTTCCATGATGCCCAACTGTGTACACGCGAATGATGCGCTAGTTATCATGACTAGGGGTTTAAATTAAGCCCCGTTGCCTCCACCACATCCTGCTCCAATACCCAACTGTTGAACTTTTGAGGCCAGTTTTTCCAGCGGACCAGTAACCATTTTTTACCCTTTTCTCTCTTCTGATCTAGAATCTCCTCCACGTGAAAGACTTTGTCTTTACCCAACTGGACCTTCTGTAATTCCTTCTCATAAAAAGATCCCTCTATAAGATCCCCGTCATAATCTTTTAATTTGTAGACCGGCGGAATGCGTGGCAGACATTCGGTAACGGTAAACAACTCCGAGCTAAAGCCTTGTTCGTATTTTTTGTCGAAAACACCCCTCAACTTTGATATACGCACCAAGTCACCCACTAGGAATTTAAAAGTCATTTTTTTCTTACGGCGAAGTGGGAACAAACCATACATATTTTTAAAGACTTGAAAAGAGTTTTCCGAAGAGACCTCCGAGGGCTTCATACGTATAGTCTTATGGTAGCTGTGGTTGTACCCGTTTACTAAATCCTGAACTATGTCTGTATATCGGTTGGTGTTGTGAGCTGTAAAATAGCGCCACATCCGCTCTTTCAAAGTCCTATTAAAGCGTTCCACAACCGAAGCTTTCAAATCAGAGCCTGTAGCAAAATGTACTATATTATACTTATTCATTAGCTTCTGAAATGTTTTATTAAAAAATTCTTTTCCGCCATCCGTCTGCACTTTCTTGGGTGCGCCTCCTGCCTTCAAGATCGATTCAAAGGCCCTGGTCACCTCTGCCCCGCTCTTATTTTTTAACACCCTTACATAGGCTAATTTAGAGAAAATATCTATAACCGTTAGCATGTAGCGATTTCCATCATTTTTATCGGCAAGGGACTGCATGTCACATAGATCCGCCTGAAATTGGGATAATGGATGCGTAGAAAAAACTCTATTTCTTGGAAAATGTTTTCTTACAGGTTTATGTAGAGTGTAGGCATCTTGCTCTGATAACCATTCATTCACTTTAGCATCGCTTAACAGACTACCTGTTTCTTCGACTATAGCTCTCTGTAAACGCTCTTTACCCCCATAAGACCCGGGGTTAGAGGGATTATAATATATGTTTTTCAACAGCTGCTCAGCCATCCTTCTTGCCTCTCTGAGGTACAATAACTGTAATGAGCCACTTTCATATAACGACAACATTTCAGTTTGTGAATTTTTATTTTAAGAATGCAACAATTATTACGTATACAGACAATTCAGGATTTGTTGCAAGATACAAGTCCCCGTTTTCTCAACAATCACAGCATGCAACACCCTGTATATATTGTTTAGATTTACAGGTTTGTTTCGCTGAATTTTTAAAACACACACGTCTGATATATAAGTATATAAACAACAAATATGATACACATTCACATTAAAGGGTGGTTCAAACAAATAATGTAAAATCTTAGCCAAAGTTATTTCTAGTTCTTCAGAATCCTCAACAAGCCTTGATACCATATGTGACCATTGTAAACTCTCGCCCGTATGTCGGACATGTTTCATGATTTGCTCCATTTTTAACACACGCTCTACAATAACCCCTGTATTGTGGGTTGTGTAGAACTTTACATTGTTCACTTTATTTTCAATAATCTGATGCATAACATTTGTAAGGTCTCTCAAAAGAAAAAATGTATTTATTCGCTCAAACATCGTAGACACATAGTTACCCATAGCTCTAAATAAACAAAATGTCACTCGGTCTCTTGGGATTTATTGAGCCAGAAAAGCATCACATCAGCCACCACAGCTTCCCTGTATTTGTTGTCGTCCACCAGGGTGTGTCGGATTTCTTTGAGTTTCTCATGGATGAAGATGGCCTCCTTCAGTTCATGTAGGAAGGCTTCGGTTACCCCGTAAACTCTAGGGATAGACGGCGCAATACCCATAGACTCCAGGGCGATGACCAGCGCTGGTATAAAACGGCAGGACCACAGTCTTTTCACCAGCTCCTCAAAATGATTGAAAAAGTAGTATCTAGGAGGGTCGTAGAGGCAAGGATGACGACGCTGGCTGGGATGATTGATCTCACAGCCGATGCATTTTTCTCGTATATATTCGCCAATCACCACGTTTAAAAGTGTAGCTACAGAGGCCTTGATTGTATCCACAAAAATAGTACTGGCCACCCCATCAAACACATCCTCAGGCTGGGTAAATGTCGGGGGTGTCACGGGTCTTGCCAGGGGTGCGTAGAGTGTAGGGCTTCGTGGCATAGAGTCTTTAGTGTCGGGCCCCCATGACGTAGTGGCTTCCTCGTAGATGGTCTGGAGATCCATGGTGTATGCTGAAATGAAGAACTGGCTGCTTTTTTCTTTTTATTGTAGAACAAGGCCATTGGGTATCTGGGGGGGCGGGGTTAAAGCATCCGCTTACTTAGTTTTCTTCTGACGCTGTATCTTCTTGAGGCTCTTTTGCATCGTAATCTTTACGATTCGTATATATTATGCACTTCTTTAAATGAACAAGGCTCTGACGCTGTTGGCTCTGTACAAAGAGAGCATCCAACGGTTGCAACATTTTCAATTCCAGTACATCCCAACTCTTAAAAGGAATAAGCAGACGCAGTCGGGTATCCCCAGTCAGGCCACCACCCCTAAGTTTGTGGTTTCGGATTGCCTCGGTGCCGATATAGAACTCCACGCTGCCGCACGGTCGGCCATTCTTTCTTTGTATTTTCACCCTGTGAAATATTTGTCCTGAGGAGTCCGGGGTACCTTCCCAACGGGTCTCGTGGCCCGTGAACACACTATACCCCTTGGTGATAAGGCTCAGTTCAGGACACACAACCTTGCGAAAAACCGACCAGTCTTCAACACCATATTCCAAGCCTACAGTCTGGTCTGTATATTCTTCTCCTTCATCTACCGTATAGAGGGTCACTCTACAGGCCAGGTAATCAAAACGATACCCCCACTGCTGGCCATTAGACATCAACACTTGATCTGTCAGAGCATTTGCTGGCGGTATTTGGGTTCTATACACATTTAAAAAACGTTTTTTTGGCGCATCATATATTGCTGGTTGATACTTTGCCCTTGCTCTATGGGCAACCCGAGGGCCTGCTTCAGTTGTTAACGGCATCACTTGTTTGGTACCGATCCCAAATTCCATGGTTATTCTTAAGATCTTGTGCACTCTTAAACAGGTATTGTTCAGGCGCTTTATAAGGGGCATTAACCAACCCAAACCGTGAGAAACAGTAACAGGTTGACCTGACACATGGTCACTTACTCAACCCTGGGCATGCACCCTTCTACATGACATAGGGTCATAAATCATTACATAGGGTCATAAATCAGGCTTGGGTCATCAATCATTAACGGCCTGTCAAATGGACCCTTACTCACCCCATAGCCCCCACCTAACCAGGCTTGCCTATCAGGCTTGGGTCATCAATCATTAACGGCCTGTCAAATGGACCCTTACTCAACCCATAGCCCCCACCTAACCAGGCTTGCCTGACCAGAAGACATGCACACGTCATCACTACATAGGGTTCACATAGCGTTCACATAGGTTCACATAGGGTCATCAATCAAAATTTTGACACGTGACATCTACTTTAATCTCTCTGTCCTCTTGATCCATTCACCTGTCTTCTTTGTTAGTCAGGCCTGACCCCTTCATCCCATAGTTTTTTCATGTAATCTAATTTAATATGACTGAAGATGCAGAATTTTCTGCCAGGCCCCTTCTAATAGGGTGTAACAGACTCATTAGAACTTTTACCACACACCCTCTAGACGGACTACACGTCTCTATCAAATCAAAACTGGAATTTTTCCTCTAAACAAAGGTTGTAGAAGTATGGTAGACATTTATAGATTAAATCATATCTAGCTTGATGATTCTGTGACAAATGGTGAGTTATTGATTTTTACATTTTAAATGGCTTTTGGCGAATGTCTGTTGAATGTCTGATGAATGTCTGTTGAATGTCCGAATGTGTGAATACAAAAACAACATTACCTCGGTAACCGTCTAATCGTTTTTCTCTGACATATGTCTTGGCACTCTCAAAATGAAGCTTGGAAATTAGGATAGCTTTTCTCAAATAGCTTTTGTTTCACCAAAACACACATTTCTACAAAGACAATCACCACTACATTAACTTTCTTTGCAGAGAATCCAATTATATATAACACAATTGGCCGGTCTCTCTCCAACTCAGTATCCTGTCCCCTTTCTGAGTTATCAAGGCTGAGCTACAGTATGACCACAGTGATGTAATGTCTGTCCCTCCTCGACCACCTGGGTCCCTCTTGTCCCTCTGACCCACAACAGACTCAGATGTTTTTCCTACATATTAAACTCTACTATTACCTCCTCACTCCTCATAGACTGGTTTTTGCCCAGGCACACCAAGGTAAATGAAATAGTGTCACCTAGTAGGGATTGAACTCTGATTAAGGCTCTATTCAATCTGTATCACTGAAGCGTTATAGATTGCGCGATAGACATCAAGAGGTCATTTCCTATTGAGGCAACATACCGTGAACACAGTCTCCGCTAACGTGGGAACATTGCCTTTAAATTTCAATCACGCTGTAATGCTGACCTTCTGACCTTAATGCTGACCTTTCCTTTGTTTACATAGTAGATTAGGATAACTAACATGGCAGGTTAGAGAACTAAAACAGCTGGTTATGTAAATTAAGGTAGCAGGTTATGAGAATGGGGTTAAGTTAGGAAAATGTTTAGGGTTTGCTGCAATGCTAAATAATGGTTACAAAAAAAAAAGAAAAAAAGCTACAATGCTGTTATCAACAACTGTTGTCCCCGATGCGACCACTAGATAGCACAGTAGATTTAGGCTACTCCATCCAGCCACAACCATAATAAAACCTAAACAAACCATCTGTGGCGACAAATCATCAGCATCTTATTTAGACTACGTACAATCGTCCCACATCTATTCATGTTGTTCCAGTCCAAATATATAATTTATCATGGCATTA
Organism: Oncorhynchus kisutch; assembly: GCF_002021735.2. Taxonomy (NCBI): domain Eukaryota; kingdom Metazoa; phylum Chordata; class Actinopteri; order Salmoniformes; family Salmonidae; genus Oncorhynchus; species Oncorhynchus kisutch. The sequence continues at coordinate 16,767,538 of NC_034201.2, read as the reverse complement.
AACAAGATTGTATGCTACTGATTACGGGATCCCATGGCCATTTCACAAAACAGTGAGGGAGCTGTCCTAATATGAACCATAGTAACTTTCCAATAGAGAAACTCAAGATCCTATTATATAATCTCCCTGAAGTGCCCATAGTCCTTCTCGGACTTTGCTATCAAAGCAGGACTCTTTGGTCTGCATGGACCTTGTGGATATCGATTTACCACATGTAATTGCATCCTGGGAGGAACAACAATAAACAGCTTACAGCAGATGGTTCATTCAACCACTTTCCCTTTCTTCAGGGGGCTGGAGGTCGAAGCCTCACCAGTCCCATTTGCATTAGAATTTCCGAACGAGAAAGTGTAGGCCAGAGGTGTGGACTCGAGTCACATGACTTGGACTCGAGTCAGACTCGAATCACAAATATGATGACTTGCAACTCGACTTTGACTTTAACACCAATGACTCGTGACTTAACCTGGACTTGAGCCTTTTGACTCGACCTGACTTGATACCCTCCCGAAGCCCAAATATAAAAAATGATGCTATTAAAAAAAGTGTGCAGCTCATCAACTCTTCATTTAACAGATTACAGTTTGAATCGGACAGCAGCCAATCAAATTGTGCCAGCTGAGAAAAAGTTGTGCGTGACAGTGTAGAGGAACGTCGGCGGGTGAATTCAGATGGAGCCCTTGGAAAGATGATACCCAAAATGATTATTTTCGGATATAAAGAAGATGCTGTATAAACAAAAAAAGGATTGCAAAACTAGCAAAACATGCGGGAAGAAAATTACAGCAACAATTTCCGACTTTGTTCGACATTTGAAGCTGCACAAAGAACGGTAAGTCGTGGCTAATATAGTCAACACCTATATATTTGATTACTTTACTGGTGTATCATGTAGGCTAACGTAACGTTAAATCAATGAGCCTCCACACAGTCAGTCAGTGCGGGAACGTGATCATTGCACCCAAGATTGAGCTACAACTGGCTAGGCAGTTGGTAGCCTAAATCCTGCCTGATGTTACTGCTGTTCCTAAAACCATTTTTTTATTTTATTTTTATTTTTCACCTTTATTTAACCAGGTAGGCTAGTTGAGAACAAGTTCTCATTTACAACTGTGCCCGGCAAAGGTAAAGCAAAGCAGTGAGCCAATAACACAATAAACAAGTCAATGACACAGTGGGAAAAAAATAAAGTCTATATACAGTGTGTGCAAAAGGCATGAGGAGGTAGGCAATAAATAGGCCATAGGAGCGAATAATTACAATTTAGCAGATTAACACTGGAGTGATAAATGAGCAGATGATGATGTGCAAGTAGAGATACTGGTGTGCAAAAGAGCAGAAAAGTAAATAAAATAAAAACAGTATGGGGATGAGGTAGGTAGATTGGGTGGGCTATTTACAGATGGACTATGTACAGCTGCAGCGATCGGTTAGCTGCACAGATAGTTGATGTTTAAAGTTGGTGAGGGAAATAAAAGACTCCAACTTCTGAGATTTTTGCAATTTGTTCCAGTCACTGGCAGCAGAGAACTGGAAGGAAAGGCGGCCAAATTAGGTGTTGGCTTTGGGGATGATCAGTGAGATATACCTGCTGGAACTCGGGCTACGGGTGGGTGTTGTTATCATGACCAGTGAACTGAGATAAGGTGGAGCTTTACCTAGCATAGACTTATTAGCAATGACATACGTTAGCCTACTGTAACCACAGAGTGTGTGTGTGTTAAGGTTGGGCGATTGTGTACATCGCCCGATTGCCCGATTGCACCCCCTAGCGATCCTCGATAGTCGATCACTATTGGGGGGCTGGGGTCTTTCTCATGGCTACCCATGTATTTCCATGGAAATATAACGTTTATTTGGGAAGTAATAAATATATAGATATTTTTAAAAGCATTCATGATTTGTGTAAATGTAATATACTATACTTACTCTTGTTAAAAATATGAAATGGTATTACATTTGGTGAAGAGCACATAATGACTTGTAGGACTCGAAACTCAAAGTTTAGGACTTGATACTCGATGGTCTTGACTTGAGACTTGACTTGGACTTGCCTGTCTTGACTTGGGACTTGAGTGCCAAGACTTGAGACTTACTTGTGACTTTTAAAATAATGACTTGGTCCCACCTCTGGTATAGGCTATATAGAAATAATTGCACTCAAATTAAAAAAAACATTAAACGAAATAATGAGGATTTTTATTTAATGTAGTAGGTGTAGATTACATCTCACATGCCATGTTTCCAAATTTGTACAAGGCTGCATGGGATTTCTCTTATTGCGACTCCGTGCAGCCAACTGCAACGTCTGCTTTATGTATAATGCCAGGAGCTGCTTGTGGATATGATTCCTCCTATTCCTTTTGTAGATTAGTCCTAATCTTGAATTTGTTGAAGGCACAAAGACCCCTGAGTACCAAAAGCGGTGAGGCAAATTCTTTCTGTACCGTTATCTAAAGTGTTCAAAGTTCACAATCATTCACTAATCTTTCAGCTGTTCCTAGGATAGGACATCTGGTATCACAGATCCTGTGATAATTGTGGAATGGCATCATATTGTATTATTTTGCATAATATCAATGACAATAGCAGCAGAAAAACCTGCCAAATTACATATGGTTGATCTCCTATTTACAATCTCAGCAATGTACAGTTGTGGCCAAAAGTTTTGAAAATGACACAAATATTAATTTTCACAAAGTCTGCTGCCTCAGTTTGTATGATGGCAATTTGTATATACTCCAGAATGTTATGAAGAGTGGTCAGATTAATTGAAATGAATTGCAAAGGCCCTCTTTGCCATGCAAATGAACTGAATCCCCCAAAAAACATTTCCACTGCATTTCAGCCCTGCCACAAAAGGACCAGCTGACATCATGTCAGTGATTCTCTCGTTAACTCAGGTGTGAGTGTTGACGAGGACAAGGCTGGAGATCACTCTGTCATGCTGATTGAGTTCGAATAACAGACTGGAAGCTTCAAAAGGGTGGTGCTTGGAATCATTGTTCTTCCCCTGTCACCCATGGTTACCTGCAAGGAAACACGTGCCGTCATCATTGCTTTGCACAAAAAGGGCTTCACAGGCAAGGATATTGCTCCCATTAAGATTGCACCTAAATCAACCCTTCATCGGATCATCAAGAACTTCAAGGAGAGCGGTTCATTTGTTGTGAAGAAGGCTTCAGGGCGCTCAAGAAAGTCCAGCAAGCGCCAGGACCGTCTCCTAAAGTTGATTCAGCTGCGGGATCGGGGCACCACCAGTACAGAGCTTGCTCAGGAATGGCAGCAGGCAGGTGTGAGTGCATCTGCACGCACAGTAAGACAAAGACTTTTGGAGGATGGCCTGGTGTCAAGAAGGGCAGCAAAGAAGCCACTTCTCTCCAGGAAAAACACCAGGGACAGACTGATATTCTGCAAAAGGTACAGGGATTGGATTGCTGAGGACTGGGGTAAAGTGATTTCCTCTGATGAATCCTCTTTCCGATTGTTTGGGGCATCCGGAAAAAAGCTTGTCCGGAGAAGACAAGGTGAGCACTACCATCAGTCCTGTGTCATGCCAACAGTAAAGCATCCTGAGACCATTCATGTGTGGTCTTGCTTCCTCCGAGAGCAAGACCTCCTCCGAGAGCAACTTCTCCCAACCATCCAGGAACAGTTTGGTGACGAACAATGCCTTTTCCAGCATGATGGAACACCTTGACATAAGGCAAAAGTAAGTGATAACTAAGTGGCTCGGGGAACAAAACATCAATATTTTGGGTCCATGGCCAGGAAACTCCCCAGACCTTAATCCCATTGAGAACTTGTGGTCAATCCTCAAGAGGCGGGTGGACAAACAAAAAACCACAAATTCTGACAAACGCCAAGCATTGATTATGCAAGAATGGGCTGCCATCAGTCAGGAGGTGGCCCAGAAGTTAATTGGCAGCATGCCAGGGCGGATTGCAGAGGTCTTGAAAAAGAAGGGTGAACACTGCAAATATTGACTCTTTGCATCAACTTCATGTAATTGTCAATAAAAGCCTTTGACACTTATGAAATGCTTGTAATTATACTTCAGGATTCCATAGTAACATCTGACAAAAATATCTAAAGACACTGAAGCAGCAAACTTTGTGAAAATTAATATTTGTGTCATTCTCAAAACTTTTGGCCACGACTGTATTACATATAACATGCCTGATAGGAATCGCCACCCAAACTCCAACACCGTTCCACTGCTTTGAGCTGCAGGTGACTAGTCCTCCTCCCTGCTACAATTATCTAATGGGATAATGAAATACATGTAATATATTTAGATTTATTCATGTTATGCTGAAGTCAGTCAATATACAATATTTCACTTTGTGTGTGTGTGTGTGTACTTATGTGATTGGACTATCAAAAAGAACAAATACCTGCAGAAGGAGTCACTGGCCTAGATTTGGTCATGAGTCACTGAAATTCAGAAATATTAATTGGAGTCAGATTATAATACCTTCAATTATAATAATTAAGTTTCAAGTAAAGTGAAATGCTTAACTTGCAAACCCTACCCAACCCTACCAATTGTAATAAAATAGGAAATAAGAGAGAAAGCTAAATACAGGGTCAGTGTCAGTAGCAAATTTACAAATTTTACAGGAATGGAGTATTTGAGGTAGTTGGAGTGCCTTCAGAAATTATTCATACCAATTGATTTATTCGACATTGTGTTTCAGCCTGAATTCAAAATGGATTAAATAAATGTTTCTCTCTCACCGATCTACACACAATATCTCCTAATGACACATTCAAACTATGCTTTTAGAATGTTTTGCTAATTTATTGAAAATTAAATACAGAAATAACTAACTTAAATACAGTGCCAGTCAAAAGTTTGGACACACCTACTCATTTCAGGGTTTTTCTTTATTTTTATTATTTTATACATTGTAGAATGTAGAATAGTGAAAACTATGAAAATAACACATATGGAATCATGTAGTAACCAAAAAAGTGTTACACAAATCAAAATATATTTTATATTTGACATTCTTCAATGTAGCACACTCTTTGCCTTGACAGCTTTGCACTCTCTTGGCATTCTCGCAACCAGCTTCATGAAGAAGTCACCTGGAATGGATTTCAATTAACAGGTGTGCCTTGTTAAAAGTTGTGGAATTTCTTTCCTTCTTAATGCGTTTGAGCCAATCAGTTCTGTTGCGACCAGTGGCGATTTTAGCATGTAAGTCTTGGTGGGGAAAAAAATATATAATTTTGGAATGCATGCCAGAAAAGCCACTACACAACACAACACTAAACAATACATTAATTGCACAATAAAGGTGACTAACGTTGCCCAAAAACTGTCAGGGCCAACATGAAGCTGCCCCAACATCTTACCACTGCTACACCTGGCCATCAGCAGAGCCTTGTCTGGCAGCGAGACAGTTCAATCAGCCTCATTTTACTGCCTTTAAAAAAAACATAACTGATATGGCTGACTTGCTTAAAAACAAATGTGGTTTCTGAAGACAATTAAGAGAGATGTACAAACTATGGCATAAGGGGACGACAAGCGGATAAGAGGCAATCCGTTATATCGATTAAGACATTAATGAGCGAGCTAGGATGAACGTAGTCAATATGACTATTTGTTCAGCACTTTTGAAATGTACAGCGACAGAATTCAGAACATGGGCCATTCTTACAGTATTCTCCCTGTACACCAGGATAAATAAAGGGGGCATATTAGCAGACAATGAAAGCTCTTACAATATTTGATGATTACATTTCTCTAAAACAGGTTAAAGGCTACAGTAGAACAGTAGTCGAAATTAAGAGGGGTAAATAGACCAAATTATTAGGGTGAGGCACATGGGCTACTAACATCTTACTATACAACATACACTTAGTATTACTTTCTTAGCTACAGTATACATATCTCCCTGGCATAATACATAATTTATGCAGCAGCATACAATACATTTTTGGACATTGTTCATTCTGTGCTCACTTGAACAAGAAGGCGGCGCGGTGGTCCTCCGAGTTAACAGTTGTTTTGAGTGCGGCACAAGTCCTGCTTCATTGACAGCATGGCCAATGTTGAATGTTTATCATTCTAAACTTGGAAAAAAGCCCCTTCATCCCAGACTTGGGACCACACAGCCACTGTCACTGATTCCTTCCAAACCACTCGTTGAATTTGCGATTTCCAACTTGTTGTGTAGTGTTTATGTCCAATGGCCAATGAGCACTGATACGTTTTATCTATGATTTCTTTTCATTATTTATCTTCATATGACACAGATTAAAAAGGATTTGCCAGTAGATTGTCGACTTGATTCATAATGATGACTGCTAGCTATGATTGTGAAAGTATGATATTGATATGATCAGTCCAATCAAAGCTACTGTACATATAATGTGATTTGACGTAATTTATCTGTGGCCAATGACCTTGAGTCTTCTTGGATGGGCACTTTTATGGATGCAACCGAAGGGCTAAAATGTTCAAGGTCTCCTCTTACACATGGCAGTGATGTAAAGTCCCCATGAGTGATAGAACACTGAGCCAATCACGGCGCAATGCTCCGTATTTTCTACTGTCTTGCCCCACTACCACAGAAAGCACTGAGCTAGGCTGAAACACCTGCATTTTGGAGTTGCCTTACTCAAGAAAACAAAAAAGAGTCCTGTTTGTATGCGGCTTTCAATGATATATATAATTTTTTACATTGTTTGCAAACTGATATGTGACACGTATTAATGCCAAAATAATATGCCAAACAGGCAAGCCCCACCTGCCCTGAATGACAGGTCGTCACTGGTTGTGACAAGGTAGGGGTGGTATACAGAAGATACCTCTATTTGGTAAAAGACTAAAATAAGCAAAGAGAAACGACAGTCCATCATTACTTTAAGACATGAAGATCAGTCAGTACAGAACATTTCAAGAACTTTGAGTTTCTTCAAGTGCAGTTGCAGAGTTCAAGTAACAGACACATCTCAACATCAACTGCTCAGAGGAGACTGTGTGAAACAGGCCTTCAAGGTTGAATTGTTACAAAGAAACCACTACTAAAGGACATCGATAATAAGAAGAGACTTGCTTGGGCCAAGAAACACGAGCAATGGACATTAGACCGGTGGAAATCTGTCCAAATGTGAGATTTTTGGTTCCAACCGCCGTGTCTGTGTGAGACACTGTGCTGGTGAACGGATGACCTCTGCATGTGTGGTTCCCACCGTGACGCATGGAGGAGTTGTGAGGGTGCTTTGCTGGTGACACTGTCAGTGATTTATTTAGAATTCAAGGCACACTTAACCAGCATGTCTACCACAGCATTCTGCAGCGTTACGCCATCCCATCTGGTTTGCGCTTAGTGGGACTATCATTTGTTTTTCAACAGGACAATGACCCAACACACCTCCAGGCTGTGTAAGGGATATTTGACCAAGGAGGAGAGTGAAGGAGTGCTGCATCAGATGACCTGGCCTCCACAATCACCCGACCTCAACCCAATTCAGATGGTTTGGGATGAGTTGGACCGCAGAGTAAAGGAAAAGCAGCCAACAAGTGCTCAGCATATGTGGGAACTCCTTCAAGACTGTTGGAAAAGCATTCCAGGTGAACCTGGTTGAGTGAATGCCAATAGTGTGCAAAGCTGTCATCAAGGCAAAGGGGGGCTATTTTGGTTACTACATGATTCCACATGTTATTTCATAGTTTTGATGTCTTCACTATTATTCGACAATGTAGAAAAAGGCACAAATAAAAACCCTTGAATGAGTACTGTAGGTGTGTCCAAACATTTGACTGGTATTGTAGGTTGTAACAAAATGTCTTTTTAACCCCAGTTTTGATGTTTTGAATACTTCTACTCTATTCATTGTATCTTTAATAACATTTGAAATTGCTTGAGATTTACATGTATTTTCAGTCCATCTGCAGTTTTTTTTATTTGCCCAAACACTGTCTTATCATTCTCTATGAATAACTGAACATCCAACCATAAATACTGTCTTATCATTCTCTATGAATAACTGAACATCCAACCATAAATACTGTCTTATCATTCTCTATGAATAACTGAACATCCAACCATAAACACTGTCTTATCATTCTCTATGAATAACTGAACATCCAACCATAAATACCCTTTCGATATGTTGTAGTGCTGTCAGTTTTATGCTTGTGGGGTGATTTCATAATCAAAATGAACAACTTGAATCAGACTTCAATAAGCCTCTATTTTTATTTAAAAGACCAAAAGCACGTTTAAAACACTTGAATATCCTTTGTCATACAGTACATTACCTATGAAATCAAAAGTGCGTGGTGATGTTACTTCACAAAGAAGTTGGGACAGTCAGTGCATCATTTTGTCTGTGGTATATAAGACACAATAAAAACAACCAACAGGACCATGTACATTAACATGCAATTGAAATAAATAGCAACTAATATCTAACATCAATCAATGCAAAAGTGTATAAAAACAGACTAACAGCGACATCTCATACCCATTTTGAAGGATTGCTTTGAAGTATTGCTAAATAACATTATGAACATAAATACTGCACCATTAGAGTAACAATAGTGACTTTCTCTACAGTCTCTTCCATTCCACATGCACTTTACACACAAACATGCTTTATACATCAATGCACATTGGCGGAGTTTACACAGGTAGCCCAATTCTGGTCTTTAAACTAATCAGATCTTTTTTTTTTGTTGAGACGATACAATTGCTCAAAAGACCAATTAGTGGGAAAAAAAGATCCAAATTGGGCTGGCTGTCTAAATGCAGCCTTAGATACTTAGTCCTAGATTCAATCAGATCACGTGTTAACTGGCGATAGCTGACACCCACATAGCTAGTCTTTTAGCGGTGTCGGATGTGGAACTGCATTAGAGCTGTCAAATCAGAGCGGCTGCTTGTGTAGTCATTGTCACCAAGCCACACTAGTCCCACTTATATTAGAAGTTCAGAAGGAGAAAGTGTAGGCTATATAGAATTAATGACACTCAAATTGAAAATCATTAAACTAAATAAGGATTTACACAGTGTACAAAACATTAGGAACACCTTCCTAATATTGAGTTGCACCCCCTTTGCCCTCAGAACAGCCTGAATTCATTGGGGCTTGAACACACAAGTTGTTGAAAGTGTCCAACAGGGATGCTGGCCCATGCTGATTCCAATGCTTCCCACAGGTGTTTCAAGTTGGCTGGATGTCCTTTGGGTGGTGAACTGTTCTTGTTGAGCGTGAAAAACCCAGCAGCGTTGCAGTTCTTACCATACCCCATTCAAAATTTTTAAAAAGCTTAAATCTTTTGTCTTGCCCATTCACCCTCAATGGTACAGATACATAATCCAAGTCTCAAGGCTTTAAAGTCCTTCTTTAACCCGTATCCTCCCCTTCATCTACACTGATTGAAGTAGATTTAACAGGCGACATCAATAAGGGATCATAAGCTTTCACCAGGAATTACCTGGTAAATTATTGTCATGGAAAGAGCAGGTTCTCCTAATGTTTAGTACACTTAGTGTATATCAGCCTAATCAAGGTGTAGATTATAACACACATTCTGGTGTTCGGATTTGTAACAAGCCTGCATGGGATTATTATTAATACAACTCATTGCATCCAATGGCAATGTCCGCGACAGGTAGAATGCTGGGAGACGCTTGCTGATTTGACATCTCCAATGCCGTTACACCTCCGACATCGCCTAAAAACAATGAAAGTGCTATGCAGTTGTCGGTTAAGCGGGTTAGCGCAGAACTGATTGAATCTAGCCATGAGACGTAATGAGTTACTCAGATCCCCGAAGAATAAAATAATCTGCTATTCCTTATAAAATAAAAGGTTCAATATAAATACGTTACCACTTAGGTACCGAGGCTGTAGTATGCTGGTTAAAACGAGGCCAAGGCTTTGTTTATGTCGCTAGCAATATTAGATAACTAATCACAGCTTTTTTATTAAATAATGACGCAGTCTGACAAACACCTTGTATCTCTGACAGTAAACACAGAAAGAGAGCCTCTCTATGGGGAAACTGTGGACCACAGTTCTATAAACAACTTTTGTTTAAATTCCAGAGAATAAATTAGTAGGGGCTTGATCGATCCTGATAAGAACAAAAGGTACAATTTTATTGTACTAAGGTAGGTACAGTAACATAGCAACACAGCACTTATTATTTTTTTTAAATAAACAAGCTATTGATCAGCATGTAGCCTAGTGGTTAGGGCCAGTAACCGAAAGGTCGCTGGTTACAATCTCCAAGCCGACTATGTGAAATATCTGTTGACATGCCCTTGCGCAAGGCACTTAACTCTAATTGCTTCTGTAAGTCACTCTGGAGAAGAACGTCTGCTAAATGACTGAAAAGATAAAAGCCCTAGTTCACACTTCAGATCACTCTCTGACGTACATCTTTCCCACCACAGCAGGTCTTGTCCTTGTTGTCTTTCTTCAGCCCATCGTCCAGCCACAATGTAGAAACATCTGAAAGGAATCAAAAAGATCAGACTGAACTCAATCTGGCCTATGGTGTGAGGAAGATGACCATACCCGAAAGAGAGCGACTATCCAGTTGGGCTGGTCTGTGACTCACTGACACCTTTCCCAGTCAGAAGAACAAGGCAACCTCAGAGTGTTACACACAACAGGGAACTTTATTTACAGAGGACATATGAGATGGATGTGGTTCTATCCATGCACTCTTGTCCACTTGGAGAGAGACTGAAGAGGCTCTGACCTGAGCAGGCAGAAGACCTGTCCTGTCCCCTAGTAGTAGAGGTCACTGGGAGTTTGGGGAGACAGTTTATGATCCCCATAGTCTCTCCGGCACCGTCAGATGGGTGGAGTGAGCTGCATGAAGTTATAAAACTCACAGGCAGGGGAATATATAATACAACCAATCATGTTGTGAACCAATAACCTAGTCTACCCACCCACCCACTCACACACCTCTCAGCTCAGAAGAGCTTGTGTCCTCCTCTCCAGGCTTGGTGCAGTCTTTGCTGTCCTTGTGTGAAGTGGATCTTTTCCCATCCACCACATCTGTCTTCACCTGGCCCAGAGTCTGCAGAAGACACATAGTGTCAAAGGCCTCACCGCCTCCTTCCCTCAGCAGCTCCAGCACCTGTAGCAATACACTTCACATAAATAGACATTCCGATACCTCAATGTAATACCAGACATAATGTCTCTCTGGGATAACATAATTCCAAGCATATTTTCCCAAGTGGACACTACCCGAAGTTGTCCATTGTGGTTACAATGACTCAATTAGTTGGAGCACAACGCTTGTAAGTTATTACTTAAAAAACTAAAATGGGCAACATATGGTCATGATAGACCACCGCCTATCATATGACTAAACATGTAGTGTTGTTACCCACCTGCAGACACTTATAGGACTTCAGCTCACTGAGGTTCTCCTCCAGGAAGAGCAGGTACACGCTGAGGTCGTTGTAGAAGGGTGTGTCCAGGTCCAGAGCTCCGAAGGCCGGCAGCATCTCATAGGGCCGGAGGAAGCGGGAGCTCTGTCTGGCCGGGCCCAGGGCAGCGTACACCAGCAGGGGAGCCAGCAGGATGTACACCCCCAGGTTGATGTAGCTTAGCAGCCTGAACACCCCCACCGCCACCAGCTTACACTGCACCGGCACCGCACTGTTGTTCCTCAGCACCCCTGTCCGCACGTCACAGGCAAACTCATCGGTGATGGAGGCTAGGCGAATGTAGTAGCCCAGGTAGAGGCAGGCTAGCAGCAGGGTGAGCAGGGTTAACAGCCGACACGCCAGGTACTTCACCACCAGCCAGCGGGAGAAACGCTTGGTCTTCAGATACTGCTCTACCAGAGGGTATTTAAAGCAACCTTCGGTCAGGTCCAGGGCACTGCCATCACACAGGGAGATTAGGTGGGGCTGATGCAGTTGTGTCAATTTTGAATATTTTTATTCTCCAAGCAGACACACATCAACTTCATTTGAGCGTGTTTGTACGTAGGTGTACAGAAAAATAAAGAACAAGTCAACTTCAAGTGAGTGCTGGATCATTTTAAAATCATTGCACTTTTAAGAACTGTTTATTGAAGAAAATACATTTGCATATTCTGCCACTGCCCATTACTGATCTGATAAACAGCTCTGCCTATAATCACAGTTTAGACAGATACACACTGTATTTGACTGCTGACCCCAGCCAGGCTTAGTCTACAGCAGTGCGAAGTCAAACGATAAAAAAAAAAACCTAATTAGTCCATTCGTCACTACCTGTGCTTCTAGCTAATAAGGTTTCACTCTCCCTCTGCCTCTCAATGAAAATAGATCTCATCTTCTATTCCCATGTACCAGTGTTTTCTGTGTGATTATATACCAGAGTTCCCGCTCTGGTATTGGCACGTGCACTCTGGCCAACAGCTGGGCAAAAACAGTACGGGTATAGCCCACATGAGATTATTATGGACAAAAGAGTGAGATTGTTTATTTGTCAAATGGCAGTCAAGCATAGATGATCATGTCACCAGAATAAGACCTTCGATATTTATAGGAAAGGAGCATCAAGCTCATCACCTTGCACTTTCACCATCCTGTGAAGTCATTAATTTAATCTGTAGCCTAATAAACTGCATGCTTTTCCGACGAGTCGTAGTGGGATGACCACACAACATGTGTTTACTTCGATATCATGGTTATCATATCAATATTTCCGACATTTCTCGCAGAAATTATTTTACAGACAAAAAAAATTCCACCTTGTCTAGCGTATTTTGTTTAGTTGACATTTGGTAATTTTTCAGACAAATTGCCTGTTTCCATCAGGCCTGTCATGACATTTTGTATCTGACATGTACTCGCATAAAAAGGTTGGATGGAAACCTGGTTACTGAAATTAACTCATTGTCCTCTCATGGCACTACACTCTATAGATGGTGAACCTGCGTTTTCTCCCCCATTAGTTTCATTAATAGTATGGCTTTGTGTAGAAACAGCAGAAAAACACAGCATGGCCTCTCTTTGCTGCTCTAACTAGATCAACCCATTTGACTGCATAGTTAGTGGGCTAGACTAAGAAAATTTAAATTCATTTTATCTCTATAGATTCCATTATTTGTGATTCTGTACCAGCCGTTATTACTAAACATCTTATAGTCTAACCCTTATTTACTTTTTTGTTCTTTTCCCACTATGATTTTTTTCTGGTAAACTCTGCACCTGATGCAAACTAGAGGTCGACCGATTATGATTTTTCAACGGCGATACCGATACTGATTATTGGAGGACCAAAAAAAGCCGATACTGATTATTGGAGGACCAAAAAAAGCAGATACCGATTAATCGCCCGACATATAATAATGACAATTACAACAATACTGAATGAACACTTTTATTTTAACTTAATATAATACATAAATAAAATCAATTTAGTCTCAAATAAAAATGAAACGTTCAATTTGGTTTAAATAATGCAAAAACACAGTGTTGGAGAAGAAAGTAAAAGTGCAATATGTGCCATGTAAAAAATGGCATAACATGAGAACATATGAAAGCTGATGGTTCCTTTTACCATGAGTCTTCAATATTCCCAGTTAAGAAGTTTTAGGTTGTAGTTATAGGAATTATAGGACTATTTCTCTCTATACCATTTGTATTTCATATACCGTTGACTATTGGATGTTCTTATAGCCACTATAGTATTGCCAGCCTAATCTCGGGAGTTGATAGGCATGAAGTTCTAAACATTGCTGTGATTCAAGTATTGCGAAGAGCTGCTGGCAAAAGCAGGAAAGTGCTATTTGAATGAATGCTTACGTGCCTGCTGCTGCCTACCACCGCTCAGTCAGACTGCTCTATCAAATCCTAGACTTAATTATAATATAATAAACACACAGAAATACAAGCCTTAGGTCATTAATATGATCAAATCTGGAAGCTATCATTTCGAAAACAAAAAGTTTATTCTTTCAGTGAAATACGGAACCGTTACGTATTTTATCAAACGGGTGGCATCCCGAAGTCTAAATATTGCTGTTACATTGCACAACCTTCAATGTTATGTCATAATTATGTCAAATTAATTACGGTCTTTGTTAGGAAGAAATGGTCTTCACACAGTTCGCAACGAGCCAGGCGGCACAAACTGCTGCATATACCCTGACTCTGCTTGCACTGAACCCAAGAGAAGTGACACATTTTCCCTAGTTAATATTGCCTGCTAACATTAATTTATTTTAACTAAATATGCAGGTTTAAAAAAAGATACACTTGTGTATTGATTTTAAGAATAGCATTGATGTTTATGGTTAGGTACATTGGTGCAACGATTGTGCTTTTTTCGCGAATGCACTTTTGTTAAATCATCACCCGTTGCAATATAATCATTGATTATATGCAACAGGACACACTAGTTAAACTAGTAATATCATCAACCATGTGTAGTTAACTAGTGATTATGTTAAGATTGATTGTTTTTTATAAGATAAGTTTAATGCTAGCTAGCAACTTACCTTGGCTCCTTGCTGTAATTGCGTAACAGGTGGTCAGCCTGCCACGCAGTTTCTTCGTGGATTGCAATGTAATCGGCCATAATCTGAATCTGTCGATGTCTAATGCAAACGCTTAGTAAATTTGGACACTAGGAGTCTTTGAGCTCAGGTGGAAGAGACAAATAAATCATCTAAAGAAGACAAGTCATCTAAAGTGGAAGTGAATAAGGCCCTTCGTAGTGTTTACCTGGGGGGGTCGTCAGAGACATCTTTGGTGTCTATAGATGAGGCCAGGCTCTTGGCCAGTCTGATGGCTCGGTTATAGGAGCGGTCCAGCTCCTCCATGATGAAGTTGAGGTCAGAGGAGAGGTGTGGGGCGGCAGTGAAGCGCCAGAACAGAGCAGGGATGTACATGAGGATTGCCACCAATAGAAGGATGTAAGGGAAGAACTGGAGGAGGTCAGAGGAATAAAAGAGGGTGAGAGAGGGAAGACAAAAGCAAGAATTGCATGACAGAGAAATAAGGACCAGGAAGATACAGAACATTGGTGTGCCCCACATTGGTATGACACATAGAAGTTCATTGTGGTGACACGGGGCATTTGGGAGCTTCCTTGTGACAGACCAAGTAAACCAAACTCATTCACATGTCCGCAGGAAGATGTTTCGAGGTAGGGGTGCTTTCATTTATGGATTTATAAGCACCCCTACTTCCCGCGGCTATGCTAATACACCTGGAACTATGTCGATATCATCCACCTCGTCAAGAAATAGTATCTCTTCCAGTCGTCTGAGAAGAGGCTGCATAATTATAATTGTAAAGGGATTTCATGCAGTTGAAGAGGTTGACTACTCTGACAGTCTGGTCTGATTTAAAGTATGGCTTACTCCTGAGAGCTCTGAAAGGGGATCTCAATCATAAATATGCCAAATGTGATGCTGATTGCCAATGAGGAGTGTTATTCCGCCACTCCCCACGCAGCCATAACTGTTTGAACCACATTAACAGATCGATCTCTCACACTGAATGGAGCTGCCCTCTGGCCACTGACTGGAGCTGCCCTCTGGCCACTGACTGGAGCTGCCCTCTGGCCACTGACTGGAGCTGCCCTCTGGCCACTGACTGGAGCTGCCCTCTGGCCACTGACTGGAGCTGCCCTCTTGGCTAACTGAGGGCTTGTACCTTGTGCAGCCACAGGGGGGCACCCTCGACGCCATCAACGCTGAGTTGCTGCTCCTGCACCGCCGCCCAACAGAAGGAGTCAACATAGGCTGCCTGTCGCCATGAGAAGTTGGTAGGGGCAAAACAGCTGATCTGGGTACCTGCATTCAGCCAAAGGGATTGGACAGGATCAGAATGGGCCAGTCCAGAGTGGAAAGACTAGTAAGTGTACACAGACTAATGATCTTATTTTGAGTGAAGACAGGAAATAGGACCAGTGTGGGCTCCAGCTGTTATGTACTCCCAGTTTCCAGTGGACATTGAGTTTGTGAGTAACTGTCCCCTCCAGTTATTGATGCGGTTGTCCCATAGTGTATGGCATAAAAAATATGTATATTTGTGATTTCACTGTTATTTGCTTGATGTGTAACCTTTATATAACAACTGACATTTTTAAAATTATTGTTAGTAATAATAAGCTATTATCTATGTTATTACACATGTTTGGATTCCACATCCACAACACAAATCAATTTGGTGAAACATATTGCCTGGATGGCCTATGGAAAGCACAGTCAGTCACTGCCACCCAAGTTCCATTGACCTCTGCCCAAACTGTCATGTAACATAGTCTGCAGGGGAATAGATTAAAAAGCAGGGACTCTTTACAGTGCTGATCCCACAGAATTAAACTGAACATATACAAAACACTAGAAACACCTACAAGGTGTGGAAAGTGTTCCACAGGGACGCTGGCCCACGTTGACTCCAATGCTTCCTACAGTTGTGTCAAGTTGGCTGAATGTCCTTTGGGTGGTGGACCATTCTTGATACACACAGGAAACTTGAGCGTGAAAAACCCACCAAGGCTTCAGTTCTTGACACTCAAACTGGTGCACCTGGCACCTCCTACCATACCTAGTTCAAAGGCACTTAAATATTTTGTCTTGCCCATTCACCCCCTGAATGGCACACACACAATCCAATGTTAATTGTCTTAAGGCTTAAAAATCCTTCTTTAACCTGATCTTTGTGGGCTATACTCGGCCTTGTCTCAGGATGGTAAATTGGTGGTTGAAGATATCCCTCTATTGGTGTGGGGGCTGTGCTTTGGCAAAGTGGGTGGGGTTAAAACCTGCCTGTTTGGCCCTGTCCGGGGGTATCGTTGGATGGGGCCCCAGTGTCTCCCAACCCCTCTTGTCTCAGCCTCCAGTATTTATACTGCAGTAGTTTACGTGTCGGGGGGCTAGGGTCAGTCTGTTATATCTGGAGTATTTCTCCTGTATTATCCGGTGTCCTGTGTGAATTTAAGTATGCTCTATCTAATTCTTTCTTTCTCTCTCTCTCTCTGAGAGGAGCTGAGCCCTAGGACCATGCCTCAGGACTAGCTGGCCTGATGACTCCTTGCTGTCCCCAGTCCACCTGGCCGTGCTGCTGCTCCAGTTTCAACTGTTCTGCCTGCGGCTATGGAACCCTGATCTGTTCACCGGACGTGCTACCTGTCCCAGACCTGCTGTTTTCAACTCTCCAGAGACAGCAGGAGCGGTAGAGATACTATGAATGATTGGCTATGAAAAGCCAACTGCCATTTACTCCTGAGGTGCTGACCTGTTGCACCCTTGACAACCACTGTGATTATTATTATTTGACCCTACTGGTCATCTATGAACATTTGAACATCTTGGCCATGTTCTGTTATAATCTCCACCCGGCACAGCCAGAAGAGGACTGGCCACCCCTCATAGCCTGGTTCCTCTCTAGGTTTCTTCCTAGGTTCTGGCCTTTCTATGGAGTTTTTCCTAGCCACCGTGCATCTACACCTGCATTGCTTACTGTTTGGAGTTTTAGACTGGGTTTCTGTACAGCACTTTGAGATATCAGCTGATGTAAGAAGGGCTTTATAAATACATTTGAAATTCTTTTACCACGTGATTTTATGAATCAAATTATCTTTCTGCCACAAACCTGTTTCATTACCAATGCTACCTCTATTCAGTCACTATTCCATATGAATACCTTTTAATGATAAAATATAACAGCCGAGGGGTGTGGATTATGTGAGATTGTGGAGCAGTGTTGCCATGTTCGTTGTTTTTGTACAAATTGGGCTAACTTTGAAAACGATGTCTCAGGTGAAAATGTATTGGTCGCGGGTTGCACGATTTTGGTCTACTTTTAAGTTGCACCATGGCCGTCATGGCATTTCTCTTAAAAACATTTCACTGTGACCTGGTGCTGACTGTCTGGCAGTGCGGCAGGCTGTTGCTGAGTGACTGAGTGGTGTGCCACTTGTGTAACCTACCTGACAAACCAATTGAATAAATAGCATATAAACTTCAGTTTATTGTTGTTGTAGACTTGTGTTATTATGCAATTATTAATGGACATGTTTAGTTAATTAAATTGGAAATTATCAAAACTCTTTCGCAATTGCCAATCAGATGTTAGAATGGATTAGATTGATGTAACAGTGGTCAGATTAGGCTACAGGTAAAACAAATTCAAAAAAGAATAAACACTGGCTGTTTGTTGACAAGCATATTCAGTTCATATACATATTATTCATATTTAATTCAGTGATTGAAATGATGACCCCCATCCTCAGTAGCCTATTCCAGCAGGCTATTGGGAAACACTTACCTCGAAATCACCTCGCTATTAAAGTTGAATAATTTAGTCTGTTAATTTGAACTAAGCAAGCTGCTAAATGTTCCGTTTACATCTTGCATCTTGCCTAGGCTAATGTAAACTATCTGAAATTAGATGTAGGCCTATAGGATACCTGCTTTTATGCAAGCAAACTATGGCAAAATTGAATGACAATCACAAACCAGATTTTAGTCTGTAGCCTATGCCTATTGAAATGACAAGTCAATCTCGCAAATGGGCCATTTATAATGGTTTGTAGTCTCAACATCTGGCACTCAGAGATTGAGATCCTCTGTCCAACTTTCATCACTCATACTCTCCTGTTTGATTTATCTATAGTTATGCACATGTGCAATGGGGATTTATTTACAATTATAAACCTGGTTCAAGCCCTGAATTTTGATTGGATGAAAGCCGTGGTATATCAGACCATATACCACAGGTATAACAAAACATGACTTTTTACTGTTCTAATTACGTTGCTGCCCAGTTTATAATATCAATAAGGCACACTTGGGGTTTGGGTATATGGCCAATATGCGTGCGGCGGCAGGTAGCCTAGTGGTTAGAGCATTGGGCCTGTAACCGAAAGGTTGCTATATCGAATCCATGAGCTGACACTGTAAAAATCTGTCGTTCTGCCCCTGAACCCACTGATTCTAGGCTGTTATTGTAAATAAGAATTTGTTCTTAACTGACTTGCCTAGTTAAATGAAGGTAAAATAAAAAAAATATGGCATTGTATCATGCTTAAGAACAGCCCTTAGCTGTGGTATATTGGCTATATATTGCTTAAGCATAGCAGTTAAATTTGTTAAATAGACATCAATTGATGAAAATGATCTGGCGAGAGTAATAAGGGCTAATGATCTTGCCACATATTCAAATGTATTTATTACGTCATGTCATAGCTTGCAAAAATTATTACTTTTGAGGAAACCCAAGTTACTATCATATTCCTTCTTAATTGGCTCAATAGCGTTATGGAAAAGGGATTTATTGTATAAATAACCCTCTTGCTGTGAAAAAAATGGGTCTAGTTTTCGGGCATTCCAGGTTTTCAGTGGTCAATGAGCTATACATTTAACTTGACCTGGCAACCCTGTTGTGGAGTCATTTCATAGATCTACGATGTAACGGTTTCTTCACGGGGCAGGCGGCGCTGTGGGCCTAATCTCGAACTCAAGACAATACAAGAAGGCTACAATGTTACTACAACTGCATATTGAGAAGCAACTCATCTTTTCTAATAAATTAAGAACGCTGCAATACATGGCAGGATATTCCGGGGCGAAACAAATGCAATGCAGTTAGCCTGTTTCCCGTTGACAGACGGCGGTATGAATTGCAGATATGGGGTCTATGGAGCAGACAAAGAACGACCCAGGGATTTAAACATGTTTACGAGTTTATCTAATGAGAATTTTAAAAAATGAATTCGTTTTAGACGAACTAAAACAATTGAAGTAGGTTTTTATTCAGTGCTTGACTGCAGAGGTCTGCTCAAACCAAAAACAGAAAGCCAGAGTTTGTGCGTCGAGAGAAACCGATAATCTGCTCTGCTGTTACTGCTCAATTCAATTGGCTAGAGAGAATACTATTTTATCAGTTTCTGTTTGACCCTGATACTTTTATTCGATATATTTGAACATGTTCTGATAGTCTATCAGTTATTCAACTCACCTACTGACACCTCTTGGGCAAACGCGAGGGAGATGAGTAACAAAGGGAGACCAACAGCGATGAAAGTGACTATTTTGTCTACCGCAAGCTCCAGACGCACCCCTTTGTACTTCGACTCTGTTGGATCCTTCAATAAAAAGTCGGAGAAAACGTATTCTGTTGCAACGTGTGCAATTGCCATTGTTCAATGTGAAATAGTCAGTATAACAAATTAAAAATGAATAGTTATCCAGTTAATACAATTGATCTATTATCTAAAAAACAAGCCGCGCGTTGTCCAAGTTTTTAGTCACATTATTTTCTATATAGATCTCGACAAATTAAGTTAACAAACATGTTACTTAGCCGAAAGTGCATGCAATAACGACTGACTCATTAACTGTGTTCGAATACGCATACTAATCGTATTATTTGTGACGTAAATTGAGTATGTAGTATGCTTATTGGCCATAGTATGGATAGAGATAGTATACCAAAAGTTCCCGGATGTCGTACTACATTCGCGAAAATACGAAGTATACAAGCAGTGCTCCTTTTGTAATGACCACCCAGAAATAGTGTTGCATCTTTTTGGGCATTGTATTCATGTAAGGAAACTGTGGCAAGACATCAGTAGATTTATAATTGAACACATTTATGAAGATTTTACACTATTTTGGAGAGATGTACTGCTTGGATTTTTTTTTAAACATACGATAGAATTAAGCTGAATCATTTTAATGTTATTAATTTCATTATTCTTTTGGCTAAATTTCATATACACAAATGTAAATTTACAAACAAAAAACACATTTTCTTACCCTACAAAAAGAAATTGAACTGTATTTTAAGACAATTAAATACTCTACTAACAAAAAATCTGTTAGAATTATAAGTGTATGTATGTCCCTTAAGGTCCTTGTGAAATTGTAATGTGATATTGTACCCCCTTGCTCGATTGTCCATTGTATATAATATATATATACTTGTGTTCTCTCATGTACTTTCTGTATTGAGTTGTTGATAAAATAAAATAAAAAGTTCAAAAATGTAAAAAAAAAATACAAGCAGTGGACGCTATTTCCGTGCTTTTTGGGCCCATAATGCAATTCTTCCTAAATGGGCGTGGGTTCACAACGTTTTCAGATTTACAAGCAGTGGACGCTATTTCCGTGCTTTTTGGGCCCATAATGCAATTCTTCCTAAATGGGCGTGGGTTCACAACGTTTTCAGATTTGAAGAGAATGGCGGAAATATGCAGCGAAATCCGACTACAGTGGATGCATGTTCATTGCATTAACTAATTATGACACAGGTTAAGAAAATGTTGAGCTATGGAAGAAATGAATACATGTTTTAATAAATTATGCTACACCTTATGTTGGCTGACAATGTGTTGCCTACGCTATCCGTAAGAACCGCATAGCATATAATTACAGCAGTAGTATGTTAGCTAACGTAACCTCCTTAGTTGGCTACTAATAAATCGAATTTGCCAGTATATTAACAATATGCTATCTAACTACCCAACGTTTATTTACTTGATTATTCACGTCATTCTTAGTTAAGTGGTATAGTGGTGCGTTCTCAATGGACATAAATTCGCACTGGCTATCTACTCCAATTTCAGAGCATACTCGTCTGTGTGCCACACAGCGCAGAATAACGGATGCATTTATGAACGATCAACACCCATTGAATATATATATATTTTAAATTAACTAGGCATATGGCCGGTGTCAGTAAATGTCGGCAAAAAAAACATTATTAAATTGTTGCCAGCAGCACAGTTACAGTCACCAACCCTCTGGATAACATGAAAACAGCCTAACCAGCTCTGCTCGGTCGAATATAATGGTCAGAGTGAGATGTTCTCTCATCTGTGTCTGAAGTAGATAGCCAATAAGCTTGTGTGCTTGACTGCCATTGTGATGGTCAGAATGCTCGGATCAGCCAGTGTGGGCAACCCTCAGAATTTAGAATGGACAATATGACCCCGCTCGGAACATATGAGCGCACTCTGGCACTCCAGATTAAATTTACGAACCCACCCAATGTCTAGCTAGTAATTTGTTATGCTAACAATCTATTTTCGATATTTTATTTATGCTAACGATCTAGCAAGATGTAGCATAGCAACAGCATCAACTTCCAGTAGACGGGCATAACAACAGGCGTAGCACTAGTATGCTCAACTGAAAGGATACCGTTAGTTTACAGTACACTAAAATGAACTAATAGTATGTGGTATATACTCATTAAGTATGCAGTATACAGTATGTTAGTATGGGTATTCAAACACAGCCATGGTCTAGACTTGAACGGATGGGCTACCGGCAAAGGAGCCATCGACAAGTGACCCGTCTCAACATGCACAGCCTATAGCAGGGGTAATCAATTCTAACCTACGAGGTCTGGAGCCTGCTGGTTTTCTGTTACACTGATAATTAATTGCATACACCTGGTGTTCCAGGTCTAAAGCAGTCACTGATTGAGAGGGGATCAATGAAAAAAAGCAGTGGCACTGGCTTCGATGCCCAGAGTTGAATTTGAGGGGCCTATAGGCAATCTTTTAACAATGGAATAGCAGTGACAGACTGCTAGTGTCTCGCCTAGGGCCACTGCCTTATATGCTCTCAAGGCCATGCACTGACTGAGTGTTATCTTTCTTCAGAAATAAATTAGGTAGGTCAATTCTTAGTGTTGCATTGACAGTTTTATTTGATACACAGAATAGTGTTTTTCCCACTGCTGCAACTGTTGCCATGCAGCGACTTGTGTGATGGTGTTGATGGGCAGGTACACGTTTCAGAATGTTTGAAGGGCCCCAGTGTGTTGGAATATCCTAGACCCAGCACGGCATGTGCAGCACCACGGGCAGTAGCTGGGCTCCCTCAGAAACTCACCCCAGATAAGGTTTACTGTCTCCGTGCTTGTTTTGGGTTTTGTGACTGCATCACTTTTTCCAGTATCCATCCCTCTCTATTAACCAGAAATAGTTTGAAAGTTCTTTCAAATCCCATTTACTGCGGGCCATGAGTGACCTTGTGTGTAAATGTGAAATACATTTGTGTAAACCTACCTCCCAAAATACTGACAGACAAAAGAGTTTCAGAGAGAGAGCTTGAGTTATTTAATGTGCTTGCTGAAGGCAAGACCACTGTAGAATTCTTACATACTCATATTATTATTCTGCCCACTCTAGTACAAACGATTTAAACTGTAAAAACAAAACCAACTTTTAAATGTGCAGACAGTCCTCACTTAAACTTCTTGAGAAAATATCTTTGATAGCATTGACATTTTTTGTACTACAACAATATTTAAATGAGCTCCCAATGTATTTCAATTGCAATAAAAGTGCCATAGACTTACTTGGAGAAACTTTGGGCATGTATCTCCTCACACCATTTAAGCTATCAACAACAAACCCACATCGACATGTTCAGACTGACCCAACTTATATTGTTTGTCAAAGGCTTTTTGATACTATTTATACTTTTTAAACTATAACCATTTAAAATGGGCATAGAAGCTCTATTGGCTAGAATTGTAAATTTTTGATTTAGCACGGCTCTTCAACCGTTTAAGCTAATAACACCAAACCTACATACAGACTGACTCAACTTAGATTGCTTGCCAAAGATTTTTTATACTATTCATACTTTGTGAACTATAAACATGAGAACCATAAGAGTAGAGTGGTAGCTATCCCTAATGGTCCAGCTCCTTGGTCATTTAAGCTGCAAACCTTTGAAACTTTCAAACTATCCTCACTTCAAATTCTCTCAAACCTTAATAAAATATCAAGCACACATTTTCTCTTTGAAATGGCCTTTTCTTGTCTTTGAGGAAGACTTTGGTAAAAAAAAAAAGAAGATATATTTGACCTTTATTGAACTAGGCAAGTCAGTTAAGAACAAATTCTAATTTACAATGACAGCCTAGGAACAGTGGGTTAACTGCCTTGTTCAGGGGCAGAACAACAGATTTTTACCTTGTTAGCTCGAGGATTCAATATGGCAACCTTTCAGTTACTAGTCCAACGCTCTAACCACTAGGCTACCTGCCGCCCCTTTCAATAAAACAAATACATTTGGAGACTCGAAAAGATGTTGAGTTTTTATTATCTCATTTGCCTATGCAGACCTCCTACACATTAGCAACTTTAAGTGACAGATTAATAGTGTCAATTACAAACGTTATATCCCCTTATATCCCGTTCAAACGTAGAGATTACATTAACATGACAACTTAACATTAACTTTCCTTTTTTCATCTGATTAATCTTTATGCAATGTCTTCAAAGAGGAATAATCAAAGAAAGTATATTATGATATATATCTGGTCTAACAGAAGAGAAGAATTTGCAATGAAACACTCAAATGTAGTTATGAGAGGGAGAGAAACAACTAGGAGGATTAGCTGGCCACACTCTTGGTTGGTTGGGGCTGGAGGTCCTGGTGCCACTGTCTTAGACACTGTTGAACAGACTAAAGAAGTCATTCTTCTGGCCCTCAGGAGCCTCCTCCAGCTCCACACCCTCACAGAAAGACGGCAGATTGAATACTTCAGGGGCTTTCACCTCAGTGACCACTTCGGAATTGCTGTGAGAAGAAGAGAAAAATAGCATGAACTTTTGGGCATGCAAGTGTAGCGGACATGAGTCAGGCTCATTGTCTCGTGATATAGTAGCCCTGCCTGCAACTTCAAAATCAGTGTCATCTTCGGCCCAATAGGACATTTTCTCTAGGTCTACATCAAGACGTTGGTTTCTCCCGTGGGAGACCATACAGAACTAAATCTCAAACATTTCTCAAATGCATCTAGTACTATGATATACCAAAGTATAGGCAGATAGTAGCAGCTATTATCCATTGCACAAGAAGGTTTCAGTGACCCTACAGCTGCATTAAACAAATTAAAAGTATGCCACTCACCTGAAGAGGAGTGTCATGGAATCAGTTGAGTAGAAAGTGCTGAGTGGTAGACATTCTCCCACAGTAGTAGACAAAAAATACTGGCCTGGAGATCAGGCAGACAGACAGATGCTTTGATACATCCTAATAGCTTCACTATATAAACCCATGTTTACACCATTGCCATCCAACATTATACTTCATTAATAAAAATCACATTGACAGGTTGACTCCTAATGTGTATCATACTCACCCTTAGTCTCTGGCACGGATCCCGTCCATATGTTCACATTGATGTTCTCCTCCTGAACAGTGTCACTCCCCAAAAACAGCTCAACCTGATGGGCTGCACCAGCGGGGAGTTCCAGAGCGTGAGCATGAGAGTGCAGAGACATCTTCTTACAGGACTGGTTCTTCATGTCAATGTCATAGAAGACCCCCTGAGAGAGACGGATGAGAAGGAGGAAGCATCGGTTATGATGATGCTGTGTCATAACCATAGTAACAAGTGGGTTATGCAACTGTTATGTAGGCCATGTGATGTTATAAAGCAGCTATTCTGAATTACAATTGGGTTGGAATCTTGCCTTATATGTTTCTGTCAGTTGTCAGTGTTACCTCTTCAAATAGCATCAGGTAGTCCTCCAGATGTTCAGTCTTGTTGAGGTGCATCTCACTTTCAGTGAAACGTATCTTCTTGTCCGTCGAGTCATAGCTGTAATGTCCAGTTGCCTTGATTTCACCTCCTGTAAGGGCCAGCTGTTTAATCCAGAGAGAGATAACGATATATAGAGAGATTAATATGACCCAATTCTGTACCTGCAAAAACTAAGCCAATTGTGCCAATATAGTTGTTTTTAGGAGAAAACATCAGTGGATAAAAACAGGGTTGCCTGAACTGAGAGTCTGGTTTGGTTTAGAAATAATGCAATATAGCCACACAGTGTCCTGGAATTATTGATAATGGTTCATGGACAAGAGGGCTACTCACCACAGTCAGGACCCCAGTCATATTAGGTGATGCTAAAAGACAAAGTCGGCAGTTAGACAGATTTTCATGTGTAGACATATAGGTATACTTTAAGTTAGAAGAGACTGTTGATTTGATAAACCTTGACAATATTACCAAAATAGTCATACAAGTAACAGCAGTTTTCCACACAGTGCACAGCAAACATGAGCCTCAACAAGATATAAAGCAGATGATCCTTACTGCAGTGCTGTGGGATGTGGCACTCTGCCAGGGTGGTGGCACCCAGACACAGCCAGATGGAGAGGGCAGCGACGGCAAAGGCCTGCATCTTCTCTTGGAGGGAGACTGAGGTTAACACTCAAACTGCACAACTCAGAAAGGACGAGCACGACTCCAAGTGGTTCCAGGTACTGTGACAGGATGGATGGACACACTGGTCCTTTTTATCAGGTCCAACCACAGGATTAAACAGAACACCTCCATGGGTCCAACCCCCATAGTGTCTGTCTCAATGGAAGGATGTTGTGGAAAGAGACGGGGGTGGTTTAAACTGGCTGACCCTTCCACCTGGACCCTGACAAACAACATCTGCATAAACAAGGACTTAAGGACAAGCCACATGGAGTCACTGTGGAGCAATGGTTTGCTTTTTCATTGTGTCTCCTGTTCTGTCCTTGTGTATCCACTGTCCTGTCAGCATCTTGTGCTATAGAACCTATGCTATGATTCCTTGGGTACAGTCAACCCAGTTAGTTTGTAAGCCATGAGCCAATATTCAACTCATAATGAAAGCCATGTTCAACAAAGACCAATTTATAATAATGCTTACTGCTCACTCTTAAATATATTTTGATGTCCTTTCAACAATACATTGTGTGGTATCATAAAATATAGTGCACTTTTCAAAATAGAACTGTGTAACTGTGTAAAATACATGCCCTTTGTTCTTCTAAAACCGTACCAATGTGATGTTTATTGATAACAACCTCTTCATGCCCTTATATTAATAGTGCTTACTGTGCAGTTTCTGTCTCTATGGCTGTGAAAGATCCAGCTGCCCTCTGAAGAACTTTAGGGGGCGTCCATTCCAAACACCAATGAGGTCGGCCCTCTGTTTCCCTTCAGCAAACAATATTAAACAATATAAGACAAGAGATTTGTTTTTCCTTTGAGAGGATGATTATGGTCACATCGCTGAAGGGGTTACGTTCGACTAAATCTTCAACTTAAAAGGATTTGTTGAAAAAGTGGGTAAAATGGTGAGATTTAATTTTACGTACAGATGATCTGACATGACTCTGGATTCAATTCTGGATACATTGTAATAGATGGAATCCAAATACTGTTATAGTTAGTAGTATGTGTACATGTACAACGTTTATACATGATAAATATCAGACAGTACCGCCAATCAAAAA
Organism: Oncorhynchus kisutch; assembly: GCF_002021735.2. Lineage (NCBI taxonomy): Eukaryota > Metazoa > Chordata > Actinopteri > Salmoniformes > Salmonidae > Oncorhynchus > Oncorhynchus kisutch. Next base: position 16,740,288 of record NC_034201.2, on the reverse strand, counting down.
TTCAGTCGCCCCTGGCATATAGAGAGAACGGATCATGTCCAAATAATAAGTTCTCTCTCGGACAAGAAGAGTTTATCTTAGTGCATCTAGGCTCGGGTCAACTGACAGAAACTCCACCAATCAATCCACAATGATTTGTACTAAACATTTTCCCAATACATTTCTCACTGTTACAAAGCCCCCGGAGAGGGATCAAAATTAGTATCCAAAATGAATGTTGACAGTTTTTGCTTGTTATGGTCTTTAGGGCTTCTCTATTCCAAATAATATGTCAGAGTATCGATGTACAGTGGGAGATTGAGATTGTAGAAAACCCTTACAATTGGCCATGAGTACTTCTCAGAACCCTCTCTCAAACTCTCTCTCTAGCCTTTAGAGATGAACTTTGGGACTTCTTGTAGCTGAGGTAGGCTTCCAAACCCTGACCTCAGCCTAAAGTTCAAATGTCATCGCTAACTAGAGTCAAAAAGAATGCCTCAGCCCTTCTTGCTTGGTAGTCTCCCCAAGCGCTGTGTGGTACACTACACAAGGCGAACTTCCTCTCTGGGTGGAATGCAAAGAAAAGAGTCCGCAGCCCTTAAAAACAGACTCCACCCACAAACACGTGTAGATCTATACACGTAAACCGTGACAGTCACGGGATCTAAACCGGCACCTCTTCTGGAGACCACCACATGGTGGCGCTCTTTTTCAGAGCTTTAAAGAAATGGATTGCTGTGGTCAAGTACTGCAATAGAGCAGAGCAGAGCAAAAGTTTCAGTGTTCCAGGGTATCGTGAGTGCTCTCTTGATTGCAAAAATTTTGAAGGAAAGGTAATGAAAATTTAAAAAAAGGTATTGAAACTAAAAAGTGACCAAGAGAGGGGGAATCTGTGTTCCTCCAAACTGTGAGAGCAGAGGGGGGAGTCACGAGAGTGAGGGAAGCCCTTCTAGAGAGTCATGATTTGAAATGGGTAGTATGTACAGTATGTGATGCATATAGAGCTTCTCCCCCACAACACACAAACATACCAACATAATCCCGAGACCACATCCCTGTTAGAGTTCTCTGCTCACAAAAAGAGGAAGTAGGTACTGTATCTGTCCATCAGGACTGTTGTCCAGACCACTGACCTGTAGTTCACTGCCGACTTCCTCTCTCCAGGCCTGAACCTGACCTGTGTGCATGAGCCAGTTGGGCATAAACAGTAACTACACAGATACACACTCAGATAGTGCCAAGGCTGTGTACAAAACTACTTGGCTGATTTTGACTGAACCCTAAGTCGATTAAGCAGCTTCTGTTTATTTTCCTATTCCAAAATCTCAATAGTAAATGTATATCTCTCATTTGATTATGGTGATTTATGACCATGGGCTTAGGGTAATGGCAGAGTGCCATTTCATCTCTACAATGGCTCTAAATAACAGAAAGTGGGATGGATAGTCATGATGGTGGTGGTAATTATGGTAAAAATAGTGACGATGTAGTTCTCTGAGACATTCCCAGGGCTGCCCCCCCGGGGGAAACAGAAACTCCTCTCTCTGCTATTTCTGTCATGGTGAAATAATGGTGAATAAGCCATCCAGTAACCACCTGCCACTCTCTGCACAACTGTGATGAAACGGCATGCTTCCGCAATCAAGAAAATTACTAAGCTCTTTCTCTCATCATCACTTGCCCTCTGCCCCCCTCCTCTCTCTAAACTCGCCCCCAAAAAATAACTGTTCAGTCATTCACAATTTGACAAATTAAAACTAGTGAAAAGTCATTATCCAAATGCTCTGAATATACACTACATGGCTAAAAGTATGTGGACACCTACTTGTTGAACATCTCATTCCAAAATCATGGGCATTAATATGGACTTGGTCCTCCCTTTGCTGCTATAACAGCCTCCTCTCTCTGGTAAAGCTTTCCACTAGATGTTGGAACATTGCTGCAGGGACTTGCTTCCATTCAGCCACAAGAGCATTAGCGAGGTCAGGCACTGATGTTGGGCCGGATTGCCGGATGACGAAACTAGATTAAATCACTCCAGAGAAAGTGTTTCCACTGCTCCGGAGTCCAATAGCAGCGAGCTTTACACCACACCAGCTGACGCTTGGCATTTCATGAAGCTACGAACAGTGTTGCAACCAAGAACAGACCATTTTAACGTGCTATGTGCTTCAGCACTCGGCGGTCCCGTTCTGTGAGCTTGTGTGACCTATTACTTTGCGACTGAGCCATTGCTGCTCCTAGACATTTCCACTTCACAATAGCAGCACTTACAGTTGCCGGGGCAGCTCTAGCAGGGCAGAAATTTGCCGAACTGACTTGTTGGAAAGGTGGCATCCTCACTGAAATAGCCGAATCCACTCATTGTAAAAAAAAAAAATCTCTCTCTCAGGAGTTTTTTTTGTTTGTTTTTTTGAGTGATATTAGCGTCCTGTCTCTATGTCCAGGCTATGGTCACTGAGTCTGTACATTGCTAATGTCTTCCTTTGAATTCTTTGATCTTGACAAAGTCTTGTGAAAATCTGATATCTCTATTTAGAATTTGGTAACATTGAAGTTTGTGATTAAATTGAGATTTCTATTCGATCTAATGTTGTTATTTGTGATTGAATGGTTGAATTTAGTTGGTGCTTTTGCTAGTCTGAAGGGTCACTCTCTGGTTACGGTGTTTGCAGAAATAAGCCTTGTAATTCTAATATTCTGGATCACAGTGTGTTAGGTGAGTCCAGAAATGTGTGTCTCTTTTCTCAATTTGGAATGCCAGGGGGAATCTCCCAAGATCTGCCCTACAGGCTAGGTTTGGGGCATTTCTGGGCACACCTAGAATATTTTAACAAAATTCCAGGTGTAAAACTTTGGTGGGGCATTTATCCCATGAGGTATATTTTAAATTGTAAAGGGGGGCCCAAATTTCTCTGCCATATAGAAGGATTGGAGTTATGACAAATAATACATCAAATAATTTAACCCAAATTCTAATTGGTGGGTTAAATTTATATAGGGTCTTTCTAATTGGAAAATATGCTGGGAGTGCTTTATCTGTTAGAGACTTTATGGCCATGTCAAACTGGCCAGATGATCTTCTAGTCAGACCAAGGTAAGCATAGTTGGTGGTGTTTCAGGGTTGGATGAGATCTGGACTTTTTCTGAAAGACCATTGCTTTGCAGTCTTCCTAATTCTCTCTCTCTCTATCGAGAGAGAAGAGAGACAACTATTACTCAGTCAGACTATGTATAACACACAGAGGTGACGCAATGCAATCTCAAGATGGCACTAACCTCTAGAAACCACTCATTTCGAGAGGGGTTGATTGTAATCTGTTCTCTTCTACCATTCCTGGCTGGCAAAGTACCAGGATGTTGTCTCTGGTTTCGAATCTGAATTTCGAGAACTGAATTTGAAAACAATCTTCATGCATCTGAGGAGTTGAATATATGAAACTTTTGTAAACTTCAAATGATACATTGTAAACTTGACACACAGACAATGAATACAATGTCTTCCATATTGAAACTGAATATATACATATTTAATTTCAATATTAAATATAAATGTCAAACTAAATGCAATATTCATTCAAATCATGATAGTGAAGTTCAATTTATGAATCCAATGATTCAATATGTGCAAATCAATGTTTAGAAATCATAAAAATTCAGCTTTCTACACATTGATTTGACTATGCCAGGCAGACTTCGATATGTCTTGTGCAGTAGGCTAGAGGACACTGCTGTTACTTGCCAGATGTACCATTTGATTAACTGTGCTGTCAGTCTCAAAGTAGTGACTTACTGTATCCTGCATGAGAACAGTGCTTTCACAATTACTTACTTTCAAAACGACTAATAATTGCATTTAGAGTTTTTCCGTTTTGCATGTATGGGAAATGCTTTTCATACTGTACATCCTCCTAGGTGGGTTGTGTAGTATACATTAAAGTGTTATTGAATATAATCACATACTGTACATCCTCCTAGGTGGGTTGTGTAGTATACATTAAAGTGTTATTGAATATAATCACATACTGTACATCCTCCTAGGTGGGTTGTGTAGTATACATTAAAGTGTTATTGAATATAATCACATACTGTACATCCTCCTAGGTGGGTTGTGTAGTATACATTCAAGTGTTATTGAATATAATCACATACTGTACATCCTCCTAGGTGGGTTGTGTAGTATACATTAAAGTGTTATTGAATATAATCACATCAAAAAGAGAGAACCTGAAGGAATACAAATTAATATAGAAAGTGTGTAGTATCTCAGCTTGTACAACCCACCCACTCATTTAACAATGTCACAAGGATAGTGTCGTTTTGATTTTACAGTTGAGACACTGGGGTGCTTCCCCATAGACACAAAAACAAACATAACAAAGTGTCGTCGATGAGAGTAGAGAAAAGAAACAACCAAAAAGATTGCGCAAAGGGATTTTCATTTCCGGGACTATTTTAGGCAGTGGTTAGTTCTCTATTTCTGGAACAAAATACTGTAATTGAGATAATAATGTTGTTTCATAATCTTCTTCTATAGCATCCATATAAATTAAGGTATAATAGTACATACATCCATATAAATTAAGGTATGATAGTACATACACACACACACACACACACACACACTATTATAAAGGGGTTTGTAAGTATGAAGGGATTTGTAAATAAACTGTTAACTATTCATTTGGAGTTTATACTTACGATAGAAACCCGTTAGAAAATAATTTCACACGCTACACATGTAAAGTATAAAGAAGTGATTATAGATTTTTGAATCCCAGTAACTGATGAAGGGCAGGTAGCCTAGCTGTTAGGAACATTGGACCAGTAAGCAAAATGTCGCTGGTTCAAATCCCCGAGGTGAAACATCTCTTCACGTGTCCTTGAGTTGCTCTGGATAGGAGCATCTGTTGAATTACTAAAATGTTAAATGTCTAATAAACATTTAGTTTCATTACTGAACTCAGCAGAATATCATATATAATGACTAATTTGGCTAGATTGCATTTACACTGTAAAAAGTTACAGAACAGTTTGAGTTTGATAAAAATATGATAACATTGAGTAATTCTACAACAATGAACAATCATCATATTAGGCCCTATTTACCTCAAAATGATAGCGAAAAATGTAATTATGTGCTAACTAACCTCTACACTTAGGCAATTGGGCAGGTTTTGTGAATCATTTGCTGAAACCGCTACACGAGCTGCTGAGAAAAACTCCAGACCACAACAGAAACTGAAGACATACATAAATATCAAAGGATGCAGCTAGGATGTGTCAATCACAGATTGCTATCTCTACAAGGTAAGTCTACTCTGTCTCTGTCCATCTCACTCTAGCTAGTGTTGAGCAGTACAGATGTTCCATAGCTGGACCGTCGGTGGTAAACTCCTTCATCTCTACAGGGCTGGTTTAGATACTAAGAAGTCTGTGTTAGTGTGATGAGATAATGATACTAGCTGCTCTAGTCAATCTGTATAGTTGAAGCATGACAGATTATGCAATAGAAATGTAAAAGCAATTTCCAATTGAGCCGAAATATGCAGCTTTTACCTTGAATGCAGTCTGCTAACGCGGGAACATTGCCTTTACATTTCAATCACACTGAAACTTCAGCGACATGGATTAAATAGAGCCCCGGTTAGAAAGCAATGAATATGGAGCTTGGTAAATTCTCCAGTTTTCGATTGAAGGCTGGTGCTAAATTGTCATGGATCTAACATTTGTATTGTGGTTGTTAAGTAATACATATAAGAGAGTTCCACAAGTTACCAACATATATTGAGAATTGATTCAGATAAGGCTGGCTATATTTGTTCTGCATGCCGACTTTCATTCATTGACAAATGTTGACATGATTTTGCAATTTAGCAATCACTCATCCTGTCCCTGTCTCTTCCAGATGTCTGTTTGGTGGCAGGTTCTGTTTCTCCAGTTTTTCCTTACCCTGAGCTGTGTGAACCCATGTTGTGCATCCCATCCAGGCCTACTCAAGTCCTACTCATACTCCCTCAAATCCATCAGATGCACCCACACTCGGGTACAGCAGCTGCTCAGGAGATATGTGAGTTGACTCCTCTGCTAGCCTCTATTACTGGTGGCTAGTCTGCTAGAGCTTCTATGTGCCCAGAGACAACAGCTATCCTCCCCTGCTACAGGCTGTTATCATAATGTACCTTCATTTGTCTTGCCAGAAGGAGGAGCAGTTGGATAACAAGCAGTTTGAGGACAGAAGTCTGGAGTGGCAGACCCTACCCTCCCTCTCCACAGACTTCTACCACTGGCTTCAGATGAAGGTTTGTGTGTGACCTGTACCACCTGTTAACCTGCTGTGGTTTAATGCTTTAAAAAGTTACTATAGAATAGGAGATTGTGATATTGTGAATAATGTTATGATCTGGCCTGTACAGGACTGGGAGCGTCTGAGTGCTGCCTCTCGAGACCTGCACACCTTCTGGGCTCACCTGGACATGAAGAGAAGGGAGATAGAGAGGGAGGAGGTTGGACAGGGGGCAGCCCACAGGATGGGGAGCAGGGGCAAGCCAAAACCCAGCATACCTGAGAGAATACAGCACATTCTGACAGACCTGCGGGATCTCATGACAAAAGTCAACTTTCAGGTACAGACAATGTGCGCCATATACATGAACGAAGTGTATACTTATTCTCTCTGCGCACTATATTAGGTGTTCATGTAGCTACCCACTATGGCTACTCAGTAGCTACTGTATATACACTGTGGAGAAATGTTATGAGCTCAGTCTGATAAACCTCTCTGTGGTCTTTACAGTTGAGATGTGTGAACAGCTCCAATGTAATCCCCACATCCCCCCCTGCCCTGACCCGTGCAGTGAGCACTCCCTCCAGCCACCAGGCCCCATCAAAGTCCCTGTGGACCAGCCGCCTGGAGGGCTACGTCATCCTCAGGGACCTGGAGCGCTACCTCACCAAGCTGGCCAGAGACTTCATCCTCCTGAAGACCAAACACAGAGGTCCTCCAGGTACCTAGCCCAGGGGCAGATAGACATGGTATGCATGGATTCATATTGATAATGCAAACTAGTACTGCACAAGCCTGTGACGGGTTGTGGTTAGAGTGGCTTTTAACTTATTTTGTGGACTATGGACAATGTTGGATGTGAGAATTTACAAATTGTAGTATTATGAATTATAACACAACAGTATTTTATGTAGTCAATGCACACAGTTTATTTCAGAAGTAACAAGGCAGCTAATAACACCAATAATAATGATATTAGTATTATTCATTATGATGATAATAATCAGCGTTATTATAAGTTGATAATAATTATATATTTCATTCAGTATTACTATGACAGAAATACAGTACTGTGACTCAATATTGCCAAGTGATGTCAATACCTGCTGTTGTTATTTCAACTGCATTAATGATAGGGTTCAATGAATCAATAAGGCCCGAGGGGGTGTGGTATATGGCCCTAAATACCAAGGATAAGGGCTGTTCTTAGGCATGATGCATCCCAGAGTGCCTGGATACAGCCCTTAGCTGTGGTATATTGCCCATATACCACAAACCCCAGAGGTGCCTTATTGCTATTATAAACTGGTTACCAACGTATTTATAACAGAAAACAAGTAGTTTTGCGTCATACCCAGGGTATATTGTCTGATATACTACGGCTTTTCCGCCAATCAGCATCCAGGAGCCAAACTACCTGGTTTATAATTTCTAGTATTCCTTAAGATCATGATTTCTCATTGTTGTGAGATGCTCGGTTGACTTTGTTAGACTGAAACCAAGTTTACGCATAGTGTTACTGTATGTCTTACTCTACTCTGGGTTTCTCCCGGAGTTTCCTTCTTTTCTTTCTCTCTCTCTCGCTGACTCTAACAGCTGAGAGCTGGAAGAGTGTTGAGAAACACTACCCAACATCCCCTTTCTCAACAGTCCTCACTTCACTTCACTGTACTTTCCAAAGATGCCTTTTTGCCTATTTATTTACTTATTTATTACTTATTTATTTGTAAAATGGTGTTTATTTTTGTTATTATGGAAATCTAAATATATATATATATTTTTTTTACATACAAGAGCAAATATATTGTAAAGGACTACAAAATAAAGATGAAGCATAAGATTGAAAATGTGTTGTTTCATTTAATACGAGTTTTGTTAATAAACAGTATTATGAATTCCGGCAAAACCTCAATCCATTTATATATGATAATATGTCATTTTAAATCAATAACTATCTAAATTAAGATTTATAAGTTCAATTGTGCTAACGGAGAACATAATGATCTTGTAGTAGGCAGTGTATGGCTGTGGTCTCACATTTAATGGAGAAAAATAACTTCTGTGTGGCTATAATCTGATTGGCTAAAGCAGGAAATCATCCTGTGGAATGATTGGTTCTCTGTGGATTACAGCGAGGTCGTCATCTTGGGTTGAGTTGAGGGGCCGTCTGCAAAACAAGTCAATTCACACGAGGCCATTGTTAGTCCCTAATGTGGATTATTGGTCAAAACTTCCAGTGAGAATATATAGATGAATGGTAGCTATCTTTAATAATCTACTGCTTTCCATTTGACAATCCCAGCTCACCTCGTCCTCCATCTAGAAGTCCTCACCCTCCCTTCCTCAAGCCCTTACTGTCCTCATAATAATACGTTTCCTCCTCTCCCGTCTCCTGACTCACCACCAGCAGGTGTCCTTTCTTGCCTTTGGCTACCTTCAGTTCTGGTCCACTGGTGAAATCAATGACCGCCTCCTTCCCCCGAGCCACCGCAAACTTAATACTGCACACAGACAGGAGGAGAGGATCAGAGAGAGGAAAGGAGTGATGGGGTGAGATGGGATGAGAGAGAGGAGGGAATAAAATAGAAAGTCATTGTGAAAATAGAGTGTCATTAGCACAAACAGTGGATGACAGTTGGAATGGATTGGCAAAAATTCTCTGAAAAAGGTAATGAAGCTATCCAGTGTCCAGATGATCAGAGAAGCTCGACCATAGAGAGCCTATTCTAATTCCTAATTCTATGAGCCAGACCCACCTGTCCTGGCTGATGTTGACCTTGTTCTTCTTGTCCGCCATGGTGGCCAGCTTGGTCACCACCTCGATCACATGATCACACTGGAGCACCACATCACTCTACAGGGCAGACAAGGGGTCAGAGGTTAGGTACTGTACTTTATGGCACCATGGCAGTAAGTCACCATGACAACTGCTAGATAGAATAACCAGAATGAGGTCATCCTGTTACCTTCTGCTTGTTATCCTCACTGGGCACGTGAAGAACCATGAACCCATCAGTCAGAGAACTCACAGAGATGCCTGGAAAGAGAGGAATGGCACCCACTCCCCTGTTATACATTACAAACACATGACCACTACCTTATAAGCAATGTTACTAAAAACTCCTGAGGCCTAACCATTTAAGTTCAACCCCCCTGCCCCCGCTCCAGGCCTGCCTTCACCCCTGGCCCACCACCCCCGGTCCCTCAATCCCCTATGACTCCCAGCAGAGACTCACTCCTCAGGGCCGTGTAGTCGATCCTCTGCTTCAGCTTGGCCTCAGCCACCAGCACAGCAAAGGAGGAGGTGAGGAGCAGCTGGCGCGGCCGCGCCTTGTAACCCCTCCTATCATACTTAGTCACCGCAACTCCATACTGTCACAGACAGAAGAAGAGGGGAATGGAGAGAGAAATGAAAGAAGAGTGACAGTGAGAGAGAGGGAGGGGTTGTCATAAAAAACAAACGTTTCTGTATCAATATAGATTCAAAGCAATATACGACTTTGTAGAGACACAGTACACAGGAAACAGCCAATTAGCATGATTTAAGTACTCAACCAACAACAAGAGAGTGACAGAGGTGAGACAGGTCATGGTAGACTCCAGTCCAAACACTACAGGGGGATAGTACTACAACATCATGTTACTCACCTTCACTTTGTCATTGCCCAGAGTCTGTATCACTTTGAGGTTGAACTCCTCACTGTCTGTGTACAGGAAAGAGCATCTGTCAGTGGTGTGTTTGTCAAGTCTGTGAAATTTTGAAATCTGTGTACCACAGGAGGCTGCTGAGGGGAGGACGGCTCATGGTAATGGCTGGAATGGAGCAAATGGAATGGTATCAAACACGTGTTTGATGTGCTGGATACCATTCCATTTATTCCGTTGACTATGAACCCGTCCTCCCCAATTAAGGTGCAACCAGCCGCCTGAGGTGTGTACCAAGTGTGTCAGTGAGTGTGTGTGCCCTACCTAGTCTGGAGGCCACAAACAGCTTGGGGACACTCTGGGGATAGCTGTCCTTCTGGTCCTGGAAGATCTGACTGGCTACCACCTTCTGCTCCATCTATAGAGACACAGAAGAGATACATGTGGAGTTGGAGAAAGAAGGAGAAAAGGGGAGGAGGAATGGAGTAGGGAGACAGAGAGGGAGAGAGTGTGTGTGTAAGAGAGAATAAAATGAATAGAAAGTGGACAGAAATAACCTTTCTATGTGTTCCTGTCAGGTGAGTGACAGTAACAGACAGTAGAGAAGCCTACCTGTTTCTTCCACTCTGGCTGGATCCTCCTGCAGTAGGCCCGCATCATGTTCTGCATACACAGCCTGCACAGGTGCTCTGACGCCTACACAGACATAGGGACAGATACAAATAAAACATTGACACATTGTATGTACAACAGTCAGACGCATTGCACCATCACACCTTAGCTTATGCTACATTTCCTTCAGTGTGTGTATGTGTACTGTGGGGCTGCAGTACCTCAGTGAGGCTAGGTGGGGGGACGGGCCAGCTCTTGTCCAGGACACTCTTGGGCGGGTTCCTAACCAGCGTCATCAGGAAAGAGAAACGCTGATGGTCCAGGAAGTACTCATTCTCTGGACAGCGCTCATAGTGGCGGTAGATGAAGCCCTTGATGAACTTGCGTATGATTTCAGCAGCGTGTCTGCGGCGCCTTGCCTTACGGCGGGATTTCATCCCTCTCCAGGCAGACTGGATCACTAGCACTATACAGAGAGAAAACAATCAGTCATATCCCAGAAACACCCCAACAAGCTACAACTGTGCAGAGCTCAGAAGAACAAACTAAATCATATTCTCGGCGTTACTTCATTCAGCAGAAAGTGGCTGCAGAGTAATTGCTTGAGGAAGCAGTAACTGAGAAGCAGGAAGAGTGTGAGCTGTTTGATCCCTCACCTGCGTTTCTGATGCGGTGGTACTTGGCCCTCTCTCTGTAGCCCCTCCAGGAGGTCTGTAGTGTGAGAGCTAGAACAGAGCACAGGAACAGAGGAGACAAGATGGTGGACCACAGAACAGACTATATCAATTACATCCTTATTACATTTGCTTAGTGTATTATACATCCTCATACTTCTGCCAAGGGCAGTTCACTGTTTTCTACTGCTGCTCTGCTGTTAATCATGTGATTTTCTTCAATACATTAATTCCCCCCAAACTAAACAGCCTTGTCATCGTCCTCCCTGCTGTATAGTCTTACCGAGGGCGGGCCTCCTGGCCTCCAAGGCATCTTCAGTGGTGAACAGAGTCTTTGGGAAACGGATGAAGATCTTGGTCCTGCAAAGATATAGGGAATTACACATCAACAACATAGCGTCTCATGTTTCTCCTCATAACATGACTAAGGCAAATGGAAGTCCCCTTACTTTCTGTTCTCCCTCCCTCCCCCTCTCCCCCTCCCTCGCTGTGTGTACATACTTTCCCAATTTGTATTCCTCTGCTTTATAGCCCAGGTGTTGGACCAGAGTGGCAACTCCATCAGCCAGTCTGCCCTGCCAGTTAGGCCACGTCCCGGGACACAGAGACTTGTACCTGTGGTTACAGAAATGTATGTGGTTAATATAGAAACTGTGGTTATAGAAACGTGTAAATAGTCACATAATACAGCGCATTCGGAAAGTATTCAGACCCCTTCCCTTTTTCCACATTTTGTTATGTTACAGCCTGATTCTAAAGTTGATTTAAAAAACTATTTTCCTCATCAAGCTACACACAATACCCCATAATGACAAAGCGAAAACAGTTTTTTAGACATTTTTGCAAATTTATAAAACCATAAAAACATTTAAAAAACGTATTTACATAACTATTGAGGCCTTTTGCCATGAGACTCGAAATTGAGCTCAGGCGCATCCTGTTTCCATTGATCATCCTTGAGATGTTTCTACAACTTGATTGGAGTAAATTCAATTTATTGGGCATGATTTGGAAAGGCACACATCTGTCCATATAAGGTCCCACAGTTGACAGTGCATGTCAGAGAAAAAAACCAAGCCATGAGGTCGAATTAATTCCCGTAGAGCTCTGAGACAGGATTGTGTCGAGGCACAGATCTGGGGAAGGGTACTGTAACGGCGTTCTTCGTTTGTAGAAAGAGAGTCGGACCGAAATGCAGCGTGGTGGTTACTCATGTCTTTAATGAAAAAAGTGACGGTACATGAAATAACGAATAAATACAAAAACAACAAACGGAACGTGAAACTTATTACAGCCTATCTGGTGAACACTACACAGAGACAGGAACAATCACCCACGAAAGACAAAGCGAAACTCAGGCTACCTAAATACGGTTCCCAATCAGAGGCAATGAGAAGCACCTGATTTTGATCGAGAACCGCCTCAGGCAGCCAAGCCTACACTCGACACACCCCTAATCAACCACAATCCCAATGCCTACAAAACCCAATACGAATACAACACGTAAACCCCTGTCACACCCTGGCCTGACCAAATATATAACGAAAACACAAAACACTAAGACCAAGGCGTGACAGGTACCAAACATTTCCGCAGCATTGAAGGTCCCCAAGAACACAGTGGCCTCCATCAATCTTAAATGGAAGAAGTTTCGGAACCACAAGACTGTTCCGAGAGCTGGCCGCTCGGGCCTAACTGAGCAATCTGGGGAGAAGGGCCTTGGTCAGGGAGGTGGCCAACTAAGATTCTCTGGTCTGATGAAACCAAGATTTAACTCTTTGGCCTGAATGCCAAGCATCACATCTGGAGGAAACCTGGCACCATCATTATGGTGAAGCAACGTGGTGGCAGCATCATCATGCTGTTGGGATGTTTTTCAGCAGCAAGGACTGGGAGACTAGTCAAGATCAAGGGAAAGATGAACAAAGCAAAGTACAGAGAGATCCTTGATGAAAACCTGCTCCAGAGTGCTCAGGACCTCAGACTGGGGCCGTTCCAACAGGACAACGACCCTAAGCACACAGCCAAGAAAATGCATGAGTGGCTTCGGAACAAGTCTCTGAATGTCCTTGAGTGGCCCAGCCAGAGCCGGGACTTGAACCCAATTGAACATCTCTGGAGAGACCTGAAAATAGCTGTGCAGCGACGCTCCCCATCCAACCTGACAGAGCATGAGAGGAACTCCCCAAATATCAAGCTTGTAGCGTCATACCCAAGAAGACTCAAGGCTGTAATCGCTGCCAAAGGTGCTTCAACAAAGTACTGAGTAAAGGGTCTGAATACTTATGTAAATGTGATATTTCAGTTATTTCTTTAATATAAATTCTAATTCTAAGTCTAATATAATGTTTTTGCTTAATCATTATGGGGTACTGTGTGTAAATTGATGAGGATTTTTTTATATTTAGGCTGAAACGTAACAACATGTGGAAAAAGGGGTCTAAATACATTCAGAATGCACTGTATACAGACAAACTGTCACGCCCTGGTCTAAGTATTTTGTGTTTTTCTTCATGTATTGGGTCAGGCCAGGGTGTGGCATGGAGTTTTTGTATTGTGGTGTGTTTTGTCTTGGGGTTTTGGTGTGTATGTATTTGGGATTGTAGCTAGTGGGGTTATCTAGCAAAGTCTATGGCTGTCTGGAGTGGTTCTCAATCAGAGGCAGGTGCTTATCTTTGTCTCTCCTGTGGCTCCTGCCTGTTAACACGCTGCTTGGTCCGTTGGTGGTGGGTGATTCTGTTACGGTTTTCTAAGTGTGGTGAAGGAAAGTCGGACCAAACTGCAGCATGTAGATTGCGATCCATGTTTAATAACGAACGTAAACCACGAATCAATAACAAACACTACAAAAACAATAAACCGAAACAGCCTATACTTGTGTAACCTAACACATAGACAGGAACAAGGACACTAAAGACAATCACCCACGACAAACTCAAAGAATATGGCTGCCTAAATATGGTTCCCAATCAGAGACAACAATGAAGAAAAACACAAAATACTTAGACCAGGGCGTGACACAAACATACCTCTGTAGGAAGGCTTCATAGCGCCGGCGGTAGGCAAAGCCAGCTCTCCTGACTCTCAGGTTCTCCATCAGACCCAGATATTTGACCTGGTGTCTGACCAGAGCCTCATCAAACCTCCCTGTTGAGAAAGAATATTACATTGTCTGATTGACTGATTTACTGATTGACTGATTGACTGATTTTACTGTGTACGATTACCTGACTGCTTGGCATCGTTGGGTTTGATACAGCGCACATAGGATGGCTCCTTAGACATCAGGATCTCTATCAGTTTGGCCAGGCTGTTCTTAAACTGAGTGGCAGCCTGCAGAGGGCAGCAGTGAGGTGCGATATCAAACTGTGTGTATTTGTGTGTGTGTTAGCTGACTCAACTTTCAGCACCCAAAGAAAAGCCTGCATTTACACATGACATTGTCCCGTGTAAATTTGTGCTATTCTTTGTCGTGTAAAATAATTATTTGGGTGCTGAAATCCAGTCCGCCCACACTAGTCGCTGCTCAACTCCAATGTAAATCATGGAGTTGAGTTTAGTCGGCTGTGGTTGTATATCTGTCTGTGTATGTCTGTGTGCGTGTATCTCACCGTCTCTGGGCGTTTTTGGGTCGTCACCTCCTCTCTGTGGAAGCACTGACTCAGGATTTGGTTATCTGACTGGCATATGACCTGAACAGAGAAAGCACAACACGGAACCATATAAACACACCACACCACACCTATGGACACTATACTGCATATACCTACTGTAGTGTACACACATAAACAGCGTGAGGGAGTTCTGAGAGAGTTCATGAGTGTGGTGAGTGTGAGAGTGTGGTCTGTGTTCTCATTTCTCTATTGTTACTCCAGCCTCACCTCTTTCAGGTTTCTGTAGAGCAGGTCGGTGTTTTTGTCCAGAAACCCTGTGATGCAGAGGAACATAAAACAATACAGAGAGAGTGTGTGGTTGAAATCAATCAATTATTTATTGCAGTTATACTCCAAATATTTCTGTGACCAACTTTTTATTTAGTTAGTCATTTTTTCAGAAGGGGGGTTTACAGGTACAGGTACAGCATTCAAAGTCATATTCATTCAGATATATTCATATATTCAGTTATCATGACATTCGAAAGAAGAAAACAACACATCAGAAATGAATATAAAGATAAAGAACAGTATCAACAGTTTGGTCAAATTTTGTCTGCAAGGAAAATAAACAAAAAAGTCTCCCCTTCCCAACCCATTCCCCCCCTCAGTCCCCATCCACCAACCACATATTGCCTCCTCACCCGGAAACCCTGTCTCCCACTCCAGTTAATAGAAATAACAGAGGTTAGATGGGGTCACCTTCCTTGCTACTTCTACATATTCTGAACAGAGCAGAGCAGGTATAGCCTGTTATCGCTGTGGCTGAGGAATTGGCATATAGTATTTTAATCGAATGAAATTGGATTAAGAGATAGAACTGCGTTGAGAGATAGAACTGCATTTGGTTTCTGATGAAGCATGTAGGTTATCTTGTTTTTTAACAAACTGGCTTTTGTCTGGATGTACCAATTTGGGTAAGTTTTGAAACAGGACGACAGAATGTTTGGAAAATAGTTTATCAAAGCTAGAGAGCGATATTGAGCACACTGAGTGGAGTCCGTACCTTTTTTTATAAAAGGAAAACTAGTGCTGTATTCACATCCCTTCCAAATGAACCTTTGTGAATGTTCAGTGCGTGCGCAATGTTTATCAGTGCGTGCGCAATGTTTATTAGCGGCATGGGACCCAGCTTCTCCTACCCAAACACTTCATAGAAAGACTGCTCATGAAGAAAGTTGCCCGCTTCCACACCAGTTACAAGTCCAGTGACCTGTACATTTTTGAGGGATTCCGTTTTCTCTTTTAAGAGTTTGATTATCCATTCCAACTTAGCTCGCTCTTTTTGCAGGTCATGAGTCGTACCTCTGTCGCATTGGCTGTCTTCTCCAGACTTTTGACTTTAGTTGAAAAGGTCTCCACTTCAGCAGTGAGCACTGCCAATGATTCATTTACTGGTTTTAATTGTAAGTCGAGGGCAGAGGTAATTTCCACACAAACAATCTCTCGTATAGTAGCGGCCAGCTCTTTCTGTAGTCTGGTGTTGAAAACCGCCACGTTCCCACAGTTGAATTGTGGATGGACATATTCTAGTTGCTGAAGTGAAATAGACCTGTTAGTTATTTCTGGTCACACAATGAATGTCCCACACCTTTATATGATGTTTAGTATTGACAAGTTTTAGGAAATAAGTCAGTCAATTTATAGTCATTTGCAAAAGAAAGCCACAATAAGGCGATGCGTTTCAATGCATGCCACCGGAACTGGTTCCTCCGACACGGAACCAGCAGTTCTACTATTGACTGATTGATTAGCTAGCTCACCATTGACAGTGTAGTTGACCTCTCCAGCATAATGAATCAGTCTGAACTCCTCCCTGCCCACCGCCTTGCGTGTCTTCCCATTTGCCAATTTGTGACTGACAGACAGAGACAATTCATATCTTAGATACAGAGCCACAAATATACACACAAATACATTTTGGGGTGATGGTGCAAATACACAAACAAAATATGACATGTGTGTGTGTGTGTGTGTGTGTGTGTAAGAGAAAGATTGGACTCACGTGACAAAATGGGCATGGCCTCCCAAAGTGTCCTCAAGCTTCTCCAGGAAGGAGATATCACTGGGCTCCCCTGGCCTCAAACACTCCTCATCCTACAACACATTTCACATTTATATGTTAACATTCAAATAGAGAGAGGGAGAGGACAGAGGGAGAGAGATACTAGAGAGAGGAGAAAGACTAAAGAGAGTCAGATAAACTACTAAACCGAAGGGAACGCCAGTCATTCTCACCAGGATGGAGATAAAGCCTTTGTGTTTCTCCTCCACCAGGTCACAGATGATCTTGTTGTCAAAGTACTTCACCGGCTCCCACTGAAATACACAGTTGCATTTAATGAACTACAACCTCATCACTAGTATACCTCTATTCTTGTTTTGTATTTTTCTCTGAGTACACAGACTCACAGTGATGCCCTCTGCTTCGTATTCCTCCTGCTCAGACTTGAGGGTGAGCTTGATGAACAGCTGCTGCAGCTTCTCATTGCAGTAGTTGATGCAGAACTGCTCAAAACTACAGGGAGATGGTTAGGTTTAGAAAGATGGCACAAAACAACTGTGCTACAATATGTTAATTAGGCAGCCTAATTCGGATCTTTGTTTCACTAATTGGTCTTTTGACCAACCAGATCTGATGTGAAAAGATCTGATGTGATTGGTCAAAAGACCAATATTAGAGGAAATAATATCAGAATTGGGTTGACTGTACAAACAAATGGCTCGCACACACACACACACACACACACACACACACACACACACACACACACACACACACACACACACACACACACACACACACACACTAAGTTAACAGCTAGAATGTTTTCAGGTACCTATTGTGTTGGAAGACCTCAAAGCCATAGATATCCAGCAGTCCTATGACTGATGATGAGCCCTTACTGCTGTTGTACACTTCATCCTGTAAATAGAACACAATCCACTCAGTTTTGGAGGTAGCAAGCAGCATTACGGTAGCTGGCAAAGAGAGAGAGCAATAATTAAGAGGAAATAATTGGTGAATTGTTTTGCTAGCTAGCTATCATGATTGATGTGTGTGAGAGACCTTGAAAGCCAGAGACTGGTTGATCTTCGCCACCAGCCAGGTGAAGGCACGGCCGTAAACCGCTTTGGCCAAGGCATCACGGGCTGCCACAGCCTGTTCAAAACTCAACGGGCCTATCATCTGGAACATACACACACATAAGTACGCATTACACACACATTGAAATAAAATACTTTCATGTGTTATTTCTGGGCTCAGCTGTACTTTATCAGTATCCTCTCTTTTAAACAAATTAATCAAAATATTCATGCCATACACATCGGTGGCATACTGTATTACTTCTTGGTAAGTGGGATATTAAATTAGATTATATAAAATTATATTAGCAGGCTTCAGGCATAGTTTTGTATGAAGTGAAACATCCCACCATACACACTCACCTCTTCCCCTTTGGCAGTGAGTTTCTTATGAGTGAGAGCCTCTCTCAGTGCTGGTCCATCCACACCCAACAGCTGCAGAACAAGCAGTACAACATCAACATCTACCTTTAAAATGGAGAATTAGGGAATGTGTCAGTCTGTGGGAGGAGGTAGAGTTCATGTTAGAAGTTCTAACCTTGGACAGATATGTGAGGTGTGACTCAGTGGTGATCTGGGTTTCTCCATCCTCCCCTTCTCCAAACTGAGTGTTCCCAAGATGAAGGACACTTGCAATTATATTCAACAGATCCTAGCAGGGAGAGAGAAGAGACACATTTAAGCCATGACATTCTCACTGTTTTCAGAGTGAAACTTTGGGTGGGTATTTGCAGTGACATACAGTATGTACACCAGTGGAGGCTGGTGGGAGGAGCTATAGGAGAACGGGCTCATTGTAATAGCTGGGTGTGAACAATTGGAACAGAGTCAAACATGAGGTTTCCATATGTTTGATATCGTTCCATTCATTCCATTATAATGAGCACGTTCTTCCATAGCTTCCCCCACCAGCCTCCTCTGATGTACACTAAAGTGTTTCTGACCTCCACCTCCTCTTCATGGAAGCCGATGACGGTCAGGGCTTTCCTCACTGTTTTCCAGTCACTCTTGTCATTGATGGAGCTCACCCTGGGACAGCAACCCTAAGAGGTACAGGACATCCCTGTTCAAATTACCACACACACACACACACACACACACACACACACACACACACACACACACACACACACACACACACACCTTGACCAGGTAGTGGTATTTCTGAGCGTTTCTCTCCAGGCCCAGCTTGCTGAGCTGGTCTTGTTCTCCTCCCTCCAGCAGCTGGTAGAAGATATGGAAGTTCCTCTCTCCGTGGTTCTGGTGCACCACACGAGACTTCTCCAGTAGGTAGTTGAGGATGTGGCCTCCTATGGGTGCCCCCTAGGGGAGGTTAGGCACAGGGACAGTCAAGGTACTGTTGAGTGTGGTCCTACTAGAGCTTCTTTAGCTGCATCATGTTTTAGATTCATAGTAAGGCATGCTGTATGGTATACCATGAATGTCACATGTATCAGTCACGCACAATCAGTTGATTGATTATTACAGGGGCTGAGTCACTGGCTTACTGGTGCTCTCTCATACCGTCCCTGGGAGGGGTGCGTCACCTGAGTGGGTTGAGTCACTGATGTGATCATCCTGTCTGGGTTGGTTTCAACTGTTCTGCCTTATTATTATTGGACCACACTGGTCATTTATGAACATTTTAACATCTTGGCCATGTTCTGTTATAATCTCCACCCGGCACAGCCAGAAGAGGACTGGCCACCCCACATACCCTGGTTCCTCTCTAGGTTTCTTCCTAGGTTTTGGCCTTTCTAGGGAGTTTTTCCTAGCCACCGTGCTTCTACACCTGCATTGCTTGCTGTTTGGGGTTTTAGGCTGGGTTTCTGTACAGCACTTTGAGATATCAGCTGATGTACAAAGGGCTATATAAATCCATTTGATTTGATTTGATTTGATGGAATGGGGTGCTGTATAGATAGTATGGCATGAGTGTCAGCGATGGTAGACCTATATGTGGG
The DNA here is from genome assembly GCF_002021735.2 of Oncorhynchus kisutch. NCBI lineage: Eukaryota > Metazoa > Chordata > Actinopteri > Salmoniformes > Salmonidae > Oncorhynchus > Oncorhynchus kisutch. The sequence goes on along the minus strand of NC_034201.2, from coordinate 16,720,388 downwards.
AAATCCCTCAATCCAGGAGCTAAAGGAAGGGAAAACAGGCTTACCCTGAAGTCAAACTGGACATCCATGTATTTTCCAAAGCGGCTGGAATTGTCGTTTCGCAATGTTTTGGCATTACCAAAGGCCTGCAGAGAGAGAGCCAGGAAAAGAGAGAGAGAGAGAGGAAGTGAGTGTGGGAAACAACAGAGATAAGATCAAACACAGCTGAGAGAGAGGAAGCATTAACAGTACAGTAATAGCATGTTCACAGCAGCACCTATCTATTGTTATGGCTTTGTCAGAGATTGGTTCAAAATATGCAATGGATCAACATGCTTTCCCTCATCTACTAATAGAGTTACTTCTTTGAAGGAACATCATTTTGTAGTGGGCCATTCATTTATCTCATTAATGTTACACCAGTCTCAGTACCCCTGCTATAAATGTCCTTCCTCCTCCAGAGCCTTTAGAGGTGCTCTTAGGAAGAGATCCTTGGGAGTGGGCAGGGTGTGTACCTCAAGAACAGGGTTGGACTGCAGCAGCCGGTCCCGGATCGTGCTCATGTGGTCAGTGACAGGGCAGGTAGTGGCATAGTACTGGAGGATCTTCTTAGAGGCCTCAGTCTTCCCTGCTCCGCTCTCCCCAGAGATCAGGATACACTGGTCCCTCCTCTCAGTCCGCATGGCTCGGTACGTGTTGTCTGACACCGCATAGCTACAGGACAGAGAAACAGAGGGGTGGGATACAAACATGATGTCAGCTAGTGATTGGGCTCATACTGGTGTATTCACATACAGTGGATCACCATCTGATAGTAAACATAGACTACATATTGTAAATGTAATGTTTCAGAGCACATTCAGATATACACACACTCATTCTAGTCCTGCTGGGTCAGAGAAAGGTTAACCTCTATGGGATTGGTGTCCCCCACCCCACAGGATGGTTAAGCTAATGTAGGCTAATATGATTAGCAGGTTGGAAGTAACAAAAACATTTCTGAGGACATAAAAGTATCTGAAATGGGCAGAAAGCTTACATTTTTGTTAAATCTAACTACACTGTCCAATTTACAGTAGCTATTACAGTGAAAGAATACCATGTTATTGTTTGAGGAGAGTACACAGCTATGAACTCGAAAATGTATTAATAAACAAATTAGGCACATTTGGGCAGTCTTGATAGAACATTTTGAACAGAATTGCAATGGTTCATTGAATCAGTCTAAAACTTTGCACATACACTGCTGCCATCTAGTGGCCAAAATCTAAATTGTGGCTAATCAGGGGTCAGAGGGTGACTTACATGTGGGGTGATATCTCGTAGAAGCTGACCCCTCGGTAGCGCTCCATGTGCGCCTTGGAGTAGATCTCCAGGTCCTTGTATGGGTTCACTGATACCAACACTGACCCTATGTAGGTCTGACAGGGAGAGACAAGACCCGCACACTGCAGTCACCAACCCCTCTAATACAAAACCCACAAAAACACTGATATAAAAAAATCTACCAATAGCAAACATTATGTTAAAGCTACAGATGTAAGATCTTCATTCCAGACGGATTGCTACAGCAGGGAAATTATCATGCAGCAACAGGAAATGTGCATTTTTCTGTGGATTATAATTATTGGAAATTTTTTCCTAGGGTACAACGCAAATCAAGTGGACAATACAAACTTTAGAAGCCTTTTTAAACCTCGAATCCACTACAAGTTTGCATTCCTGCTGTGCAGGAAAATTCTCAGCAACAAAAGAGTGATCCAATTGAGATCCTACATCTGTATGCAGAGTCATTTTTATGATAAGATTTCCATATAGCCTATATGATATGATTCTTTACATAGATGAGTTTCTCTCCAAAGCGTCGACGCAGGTTCTCAATGAAGGCCGCCTCGCTAGTGTAGTTCTCCAACAGCACAAAGTCCTGCACCCCCACCCTGTCCCGGGCTGTCAGAGTACTCTCCATAACTCTATGAACTCTGCCCTCACCTCCCACCTCCTATAGAGAGAGAGAGAAAGGGAGGGGGATAGAAGGGGGAGACATCATTGCCTGCCACTCTTTCCCACATACATACAATCCCAAATAATATAATAATAATAATAATAATAAATGCAATTTAGCAGACGCTTTTATCCAAATTGAAACCCACCACTATGCACTTCAACTAGACCTGATATATTTATTTTTTTACCATCTAAACCGCTGTGAAATATATTTTCAATAACCAAGAATATTGTATTTTCAGCTGTTTGAAGCTGGTGTACAAAACCAAAAGTAAAAGACGCAAAAACGAGACTTAAGCATGGGAAGCATAGAAATAAAGCACATAGAACAGATCTACCGCTTCTTAGACTTGCGTTCAATGAGAATGGCATATCTCTAACTCACATTTCTATGTGAATTCTGTCAGATTTGGTGACATATTGCAGCTTTAACCCAGATGTCAGCAGAACCAATGTGTCGGAGAAACCACCGTCCGACTGACGACAGAGGTCAGCTTGCAGGCACACGGCCTGCCAGAAGGAGTTAGATAAGCCATGAAAAGCCCTGCCGGCTAAACCCTCCCCTAACCTGGATGGTGCTGGCCAATTGTGCACCGCCTTTTGGGGCTCCCTGTCATGGAGGGTAGGGCAGAGGGTCGAGTTGGGATTGGGCGTATACTGACAACACCACAGCACTGCAAATAAACACCTCCACAAGAAGCTTGTCAGGAACAACCATATCAACCAGAGGAAAGCACACACAGGATGTTCAGACATGCAGAACATAAATCAAACAATGAAGCCATTTCAATAATCCTTCATATAAACAGTGTCTCTAAGATCTCTAAGATGTGTCTCTAAGATCCTCTATTGTGTGATTGTGAGATGTAAATACAGTAAATACAGACCAATGCTGCTAAAAAGGTGTGTGTACATGTAAACCCTGGTATTCTGATGACAAACGGAGCACAGACAGGGAAATAATACCCAGAGAAATTCACCGACATGTTAATCTGAAAATATCAGAAGAGAACAGACACAAAAAATATACCTACCGTGAATTGGTGTGTGCATTATCCAGTTACGACTACTAGTATCCACCAGCACAGAACAGAAATGTCTAGGTTACATCCTGCATTCCACGACCGTTCCACTACAACCAATCACCCTCTAGTCTGTTTGATCACTCACTGTATCAGGTGTAATCATTTGAAGTGCGTAAGCAAGCCCCCTAACACACACACACAAAGGCACACTGGGAGAGGAACAATGGGGCCAGGGGCTTTGGGAACACACAGTCCTCTCAGGGGTGTCGTTAGGGGTTGGTTAATGTCACTGACTGGTCGTTATCTCTGAACGCTTAATGGTGGAAAATCCTTGAAACAACACAAGGACAACAGTGGAGTGAAGCCAAGAACTATGAGCAGGGGAAAGCCAGGAGACACTTCCACTCTGCACTCCTACCCAGCCCCCCTCTACCTCAGAGTATTGTTCTTGCAGGTGGCCTTCCTGCAGAATGTAAAACACACAGAGGAATCCCCTCACGCACACACACACACACACACACACGCACGTATAGTGATTTTCCTGAAAGTATTTTAGAGTCAGGCTTAGGGTCAGGTCTTCAAGGATCTCCACTGAATGTGTCTTTTGTGTGTTTCTCTAAATTGCTGCCTCATCCTCTACGAGATCGGTACCCCCCCCCCCACGGGACGGTTAAGCTAACTTAGGCTAATGTGATTAGCATGAGGTTTGAAGTAACAAGAACATTTCTGAGGACATAGAAATATCTGAAATGGGCAGAAAGCTTACATTTTTGTTAAATCTAATTTATCCAATTGTCCAATTTACAGTAGCTATTACAGTGAAAGAATACCATGTTATTGTTTGAGGAGAGTGCACAGCTATGAACTCGAAAATGTATTAATAAACCAATTAGACACATTTAGGCAGTCTTGATAGAACATTTTGAACAGAAATGCAATGGTTCATTGAATCAGTCTAAAACTTTGCACATACACTGCTGCCATCTAGTGGCCAAAATCTAAATTGTGGCTAACCTGGAATAGTTACGTTACGTTCTCTTGCATTTCAAAGATGATGGGACAAAAAAATGATATTTTACCAGATCTAAATGTGTTATATTCTCCTACATTCATTTCACATTTCCACAAACTTCAAAGTGTTCCCTTTCAAATGGCATCAATAATATGCATATCCTTGCTTCCGGTCCTGAGCTACAGGCAGTTAGAGTTGGGTACGTCATTTTAGGCGAAAACTGAAAAAAAGGGTCCGATCCTTAAGAGGTTGGGTTGTGAGTGGACTCTCAAGTAGTGTAGGCCTAGTTACTGTGGCCCCGTGAATAGGGTCCTGTGGCCCTTAGAAGAGATGAGTGTTCTATATAATATAAGAAAATTACAAGACTCTGTGTAGAGTATCCATCGGCCCTGTGGGTAATGAAGTTGGATGGACCTGTGAGGATGTAGAGTTGAAGTCGGAAGTTTACATACCTTTAGGTTGGAGTCATTAAAACTCATTTTTTAATGACTCCACAAATTTCTTGTTAACAAATTATAGTTTTGTTAAGTAATTGTTCCAACAATTGTTTACAGAGAGATTATTTAACTTATAATTCACTGTATCACAATTCCAGTGGGTCAGAAGTTTACATACACTAAGTCGACTGTGCCTTTAAACAGTTGGAAAATTCCCGAAAATGACGTCATGGCTTTAGAAGCGTCTGTTAGGCCAATTGACATCATTTGAGTCAATTGGAGGTGTACATGCGGATGTATTTCAAGGCCTACCTTCAAACTCAGTGCCTCTTTGCTAGACATCATGGGAAAATCAAAAGAAATCAGCCAAGACCTCAGAAAAATAAATTGTAGACCTCCACAAGTCTGGTTCATCCTTGGGAGCAATTTCCAAACGCCTGAAGGTACCATGTTCATCTGTACAAACAATAGTACGCAAATATAAACACCATGGGACCATGCAGCCGTCACACCGCTCAGGAAGGAGACGCATTCTGTCTCCTAGAGATGAACATACTTTGGTACAACAGCAAAGGTTCTTGTGAAGATGCTGGAGGAAACTAGTACTAAAGCATCTATATCCACAGTAAAACGAGTCCTATATCGACATAACCTGAAAGGCTGCTCAGCAAGGAAGAAGCCACTGCTCCAAAACCACCATAAAAAAAGCCAGACTACGGTTTGCAACTGCACATGGGGACAAAGATCGTACCTTTTGGAGAAACGTCCTCTGGTCTAAAGAAACAAAAACTGTTTGGCCATAATGACCATCGTTATGTTTGGAGGAAAAAGGGGGAGGCTTGCAAGCCGAAGAACACCATCCCAACCTTGAAGCACGGGGGTGGCAGCATCATATTGTGGGGGAGCTTTGCTGCAGGAGGGATTGGTGCACTTCACAAAATAGATGGCCACATGAGGAAGGAAAATTATGTGGATATATTGAAGCAATATCTCAAGACATCAGTTAGGAAGTTAAAGCTTGGTCACAAATGGCTCTTCCAAATGGACAATGACCCCAAGCACACTTCCAAAGTTGTGGCAAAATGGCTTAAGGACAACAAAGTCAGGGTATTGGAGTGGCCATCACAAAGCCCATAGAATATTTGTGGGCAGAACTGAAAAAGCATGTGCGAGCAAGGAGGCCTACAAAACCTGACTCATTTACACCAGCTTTGTCAGGAGGAAATGGGCCAAAATTCACCCAACTTATTGTGGGATGCTTGTGGAAGGCTACACGAAATGTTTGACCCAAGTTAAACAATTTAAAGGCAATGCTACCAAATGCTAATTGAGTGTATGTAAACTTCTGACCCACTGGGAATGTGATGAAAGAAATAAAAGCGTAAATAATTAACTCAACTATTATTCTGACGTTTCACATTCTTAAAATAAAGTGGTGATCCTAACTGACCTAAACAGGACATTTTTACTAGGATTAAATGTCAGGAATTGTGAAAAACTGAGTTTAAATGTATTTGGCTAAGGTGTAAGTAAACTTCTGACTTCAACTGTAGGTGTTGTAGTTGTTGGTGTTGTAGTTTTGTGTGTTGCAATCCTATGGAGCAGTGAGGGCTGTGAAAGGAGTCGTCTTGAAAAGCAGTGAGGATTGTGGAAGTTGTAGTCCAATAGAGCGGTGAGGGCTGTTGTTGCTGCAATACTGTACTATGGAGGGTGCGTTTGTATAACTGATGAATTTCGAACGCTCAACACCCATTGAATATGGCCGGTATCATTAAACGTTCACAAAAAAGCGTAATTAAATTGTTTCCAGCAGCACAGTTAGTCACAAACCCTCTGGATAACATGAAAACAGCCTAAATAGCTCTGCTAGGGCAAATAAAATGGACAAAGTGAGTTGTTCTGTCATTTATGTCTGGAAGTAGCTAGCCAGTTAGCTAACTTTAGCCAGTTAATTTGGGTGCTTGACTGCCACTGTGAGGTCAGAACGCTCAGATCAACCCTACTCCTTGGCCAGAGCTTCCAGTGTGCGCTCTGAACGCTCAGAGTGCGAAACAGTCTGTTTTTACGAACGCACAATCTGACAACGCTCTGAATTTACGAATGCCCAGAGCACACTCTTAGGGCGCTCTGGCACTCCAGCGAGAATGTACGAACGCACCCGTAGTAGTGAGGGATGTGAGTGTTTTAGTCTTATGGAGTAAAGAGTCTGGTGGGTGTTGTAGTCCTATTTTAATTTGATTTATTAGTATCCACATTAGCCGACGCCAACAGCGACAGCTAGTCTTACTGGGGTCCGGCACATACATTACAGAGAAAATACTTTACAATTGACATACATTTAAAAACATTAACATGTAGTGTGTGTGTGTGCATCTATCAGTTACACATACTGTACTTGTCAGTACATACACACAACAACTAGGTGAGGGTTGAGGGTTATGTAGTCCTATGGAGCCAAGAGGGTTGTGAGTGGTGCATCTATGAGAGGCAGCAGGGAGGCTTCAGCAGGACTTGGCTCTGGGCCCCTTAAGGCAGGGGTGCTGGGCTGATTCCCCTCAGTCTCTTCCTTATAAGGCGCCCCTCTGCTCCGTCCCCAGACATACCTACTATGGGTGGACACACACCAGCTCCACAGCTGTCGCTCCAGCATGGATGTGCTAGCACTGGACAGAGTGGAAAAATACCAGCCACCAGCTACAGTATATCCCAGGAGAGCCTAGTGCCAGTCCCAGGCAATGTAATGACTCATAGTAATGGTGGGAGAACTATAGTCCAAATGTTTGTTTTACAATCCTTGTGGGGACCAAAAAAATGATTCCCATTCAAAATGCTATTTTCCCTAAACCTAACTCTTCTTGAACTGCACTGTTGGTTAAGGGCTTGTAAGTAAGCACTTCACGGTAAATTCTACACTTGTTGTATTCGGCGCATGTGACAAATAAAGTTGGTTTTGATCTCTAGCATTAACCCTTAAGCCTATTTAATTGTTTTGTTTTATTTTATTTAACTAGGCAAGTCAGTTAAGAACAAATTCTTATTTACAATGACGGCCTACACCGACCAAACCCGGATGACACTGGGCCAATTGTGCACCGCCCTATGGGACTCCCAATCGCGTCCGATTGTGATACAGCCTGGACTCAAACCAGGGTGTCTGTAGTGACGCCTGCACTGAGATGCAGTGCCTTAGACCGCTGCGCCACTCGGGAGCACCAACCTAACCCTTATTCTAAACTTAACCCTAAAATAGCCTTTTTCCTTGTGGGGACTGACGAAATGTCCCCACTTTTTTGCTTGTGGGGACTGACGAAATGTCCGCCATTGATTGAGCTCACCCTGGGACAGCAACCCTAAGAGGTACAGGACATCCCTGTTCAAATTACTGCACACACACACACACACACCTATGACATGTTATGAGCAGCATGTAGAGAAGGGATAAGGATCTTACCCTGCCTCGGTACCTCATCCTGGCCTAGCTTAGTGTTGTTGATCTCCCTCTCTGGTCTTCTCTGGCGTCAGTGGTCCTCCCTCCTCATCAGGAAGACTCCCTAGGTGTTCTAGTGGCTCATCTACCTCCCTCTGTCCATGTGCAATAGATCCAGGTTACGGTTACTCTCTCCTTCACACACACTACATGCTGTCTCTGTTTCTCTCTTCCAAACACACATACACACCCTCACACTACGCTCTCCCGCTGTTCTCTCTGTCCGTTGTGCCACCCTATGAGGACAAAGCACACAGCGTCAAGCCTAAATAAATACCAGCAGTTCAACTTGTTTACAACTTCAGCCCTGTAGTCCCATTGACAGGTCAAGTAAACATCCTCTCCTCCATTCGTCCGCAAGTACTTAAATCACCACTGCGAAACACAGGCTGTAACTCCACTAACACGTCACACACTTGGACCGGAGCACCTTCCAAAAGAGAGAGAGAGAGAAAAAGACGAGGGAAAGAATGCTGGCTGAGCCTGGCCAAAGAAAAGAGAGTTCAAAAGGTTTGGAAAAATCTGCTAACAGCCCATGGGACGTTTCTGAAACTCTATAAAAAATGATACAAACAAAAATCACATGACGTGGCCCGAGTGCATTCTATCCCTCCCTCCTTCTTCTCTTCTCTTACAAGCTGAAACAGATTCATAGGCGATAATAGCGATAGAACTGTCACACCAACAAGATGAATTTCATACCTAACCCTCTCATTGGCTCTCTTCCCGTCCATGGAAAAAAAAAAAATGTGCAAACACAAGATGTATCACTCTCTTACAACAGCAGCGCAGAAATGTCTCATTACTTAGGCATACACAACTACTCTGCCACTCTATCTATATATATATGAAATATGTTTGTAGGGTACTGGTATATGTTCACATGTTTTGTGAGTGTGTTAGTGATATATCCACTAACCCCCTATGTACAGTATACACATAGTGGAGCAGCAGTGTAATTATTTGACAGTCTCTTTCACGCTACAGTGACCTCACCCCCTGACTTCAGTTTGAGGATGGTTAGTACTATTCTGGATCCTTGGGACATCCTTAACCTAACCCCTACCCTTATCCTAACCTTAATCATAACCCTTACTTAACCATAACCTTAACTATTTTAAGTGTCAACTTCAATGGGGTGATGTCAGATCCCGGATAGCAGGGACCATTTGAGGACAGTGCCCCTCTACTGCTGCCTCCATATCTGTTATGATTTTCAGTTACTAATACTATCATTTAAAAACCCAACACTAGAGCCCAACCGATATGTTTTTTTGGGGTCCGATACATTTTCACACACTGTTCTCATAAATTGTAGTGATGGGGGAAAAACTTGTCAGTATTTTTCAATTCATAGCTTGTTCTCCATCTTTTACATTTACATTTTAGTCATTAGTCATTAAGCAGAAACTCTTATCCAGAGCGACTTACAGTTAGTGCATTCATTTTAAGATCACAGTCATAGTAAGTACATTAAAAAAAATAGCTATCAGAGCTAGCTAGTAAGAGGGAAAAGAATCAAGTGTGAGTGTTAATATACAAAAGGCTTTATTTGTATTGCTGCTGCAGATGGACAAGAGAGAGCCATGAGAAAACTAGTTTTGATTAGCCATGGGAATAAATGATGGAATATGGAATTATTGTTCGATTCGATATATCGGTAAAAGACCTATATCAGCAGTGAACGGATATAGCCTAATCGGTCAGGCTCTACACAACACCCCTCAACTTCCCTCTCTCTCTACCCAACACCCCCCAACTTCCCTTTCTCTCCACCCTCCAACTTCCCTCTCTCTCTACCCAACACACCCCAACTTCCCTCTCTCTCTCTACCCAACACCCTCCAACTTCCCTCTCTCTCTACCCAACACACCCCAACTTCCCTCTCTCTCTCTCTACCCAACACACCCCAACTTCCCTCTCTCTCTCTCTACCCAACACCCTCCAACTTCCCTCTCTCTCTACCCAACACCCCCAACTTCCCTCTCTCTCTACCCAACACCCTCCAACTTCTCTCTCTCTCTACCCAACACCCTCCAACTTCCCTCTCTCTCTACCCAACACCCTCCAACTTCCCTCTCTCTCTAGCCAACACACCCCAACTTCCCTCTCTCTCTTGCCAACATCATCAGATATCCAGCCTTGTGGAATTTGAATAATGTATTCCAGATGGAGCCTCTCTCTCTCTCTCTCTCTCTGTTCCCCTCTGAACAGAGTCACTTAAGGGTGGTGTGCAGAATTGTGAGAGATATCTCTCCACCCCATCCTAAGGGACCCACAGTGCATGATATCTCTCCACCCCCTTTTTCACGCAATAACAATAAACAACAATGCTTTTAAACACTTTTTAACATAACAGAATAGTGCCTAACTAACTTCATGATCTTTATGTTCAGTCCTTCTCCTAGTAGCATAGTCCACCAACCGCCTGATTGTAACTCGTGAAATGACAGATAATTACATGACCAACTCAAAAACAGCAACATTGTGCATGATACTGTAGCCTCTCTATCCAACAAATACACATGTTGATAAAAAGCTACATGAAACAGCATTGATAGGCTTTAGGCCTATAGTCTGTTACACTACAACAGCAGGACATTCTCTTTCCCCTCATTGTGTTTTTATTGCCGTCTTCCATCACTGGCATGCTGAACCATGGAGGAATGATAATGATAATTTGGGGCGGGGAAGACTGAGCAAGGCCAGAGGGGATTATCCCACTGGATGCCATTCTCTCTCTCTCACACACTCACACACACACACACACACACACACACACACACACACACACACACACACACACACACACACACACACACACACACACACACACACACACACACACACACACACACACACACACACACACACACACACACACACACACACACACACTTTATACATAAAATATTAATAGGAAGACCAGACGGACGTCAGTGCTACATCAGTGACACAAACACAAGTACACACACAAACAATGCATGTGTGGTGAGTGGTGACAGCGTAAAAGAGGTAGACTAATGAGTATCAGGTATAATCCCTGGCATAGAGCAGTAAGCTCATCTTTATCTCTACATGCCAACTCTTGCTAGACATCTTTCCCTTTCTCTCAGCCTTTATTCTGCCACTCCTACTCCCCTTCACCCAGTTTGTTAATGTATTATACAGCATTTACGCTTAAACAGTGTTCTGTGAGAGAAGTGCTTTGTCCAGAAAAAAAGTTATAGGTGCATTAGAAAGGAGGTCATTGTGAGGTTGTGTAAACAGCAAAATATATAATTTTGCTACTATGTCCGTGGCTCTGTCTAGTATATGAGTCTACAGTATCACACACCTACTGCTCGCTGTCCATCTGTGTTGGATTCCTACAGCCCCCATCTGCTCCCTCTCCCTTTAATCCCCCTCTTTACCTCCCCTCAGCCTAAGGCACCATCTCCCTGACAAAACAATAGAGCTCTTCCTCTGACGCCTCACCCACTCCCTACAAAACCCTATTTCCTGGAGTGTCATTCACTCCCCCTGTCCATGGGATTGTCCTCCAGAGACACTCAGTGCAACACTTGCTATGCGTGCCTCCATCTGACTTATGTTGAGATTTAGCTTAAACCACGCAAACTCATATGGAGGTGAGTGACTACAGGCATTGTCAGGTTGAGGTTTCAGGAAACTAACATGGTTTGCCTTAAAACAGGAAGTGGCAGAGAGGGGAGGAGGAAGTGAGCACCGGTGCATAGACAGAAACTCCCGAGTGGCGCAGCGGTCTAAGGCAATGCATCTCAGTGCAGAAGGCGTCACTACAGACCCTGATTCGATCCCGGGCTGTATCACAGCCGTCTGTGATCGGCTGTCCCCATAGGGTGGGGCACAATTGGCCCAACATCGTCCGAGTTAGGAGAGGGTTTGGCTGGGGTATGCCGTCTTAACTGACTTGCATAGTTAAGTAAAGGTTAAATGTTTTTTTTTTTAAAGACACTGTGCGGTATGTCTAAAAATAGGACATGGCTCATGCAAACACAAGCAACAAACAAAACAACAACAACAGATGCACTGTAGGCCTACAGTAAACAAGCAACTGAGTGACTGTATGCACGTGTATATTTGAACGGCAGTTTAACAACTTTAGTTTAAGCAACAAAGTGCATGGTCAAATTTAATAAGCTATTAAGAAACTGGATCATTTTGCAGGGAGCTTGATCTTGGCAATACAGATGCATGTTTGGACATTCCGCAGCTGACAGAAATACATCAGATAATGTTCCCTCATGCACCACACAAAGAAAAAACATCATATCACCTTCCAGTGAGGAGGGAGGCTCATTCCGAGGTCAAGCTGATCTAACAGAGGAGGCAAACACAGTCCACACCCAGCTGGTTACACACATAGATCGCAGACCACCACATACCTCCTCCATGTCCATAAGGCTTGAAGGGACATTGGAATGAACAAGTTATAAGTGGTTAATAGGAGAAAGGGGTTATGGTAAGTTATAAGTAGTTAATAGGAAGGGGGTGGGAGAGTTACAAAGTCATCACATACTTTCAATGTTGTGTGTAAACAGTTGACCATCTGCTGAAGACAGAGGACAGAACTAAAGTTTACAGCAGAGACAACAGTTTAGAATCAAGTCTACCATCTAACAATGATGTTAGCAATATACTGCTCCATTGCATAACTCTTGTTCCTCACCTGTCAAAACTATAACCTAGGCATGATTACAAAACGTAACACACTGTGAAATTGTCTATAAATTCAATATTTGCTTGAAATAACCCAAACATTTTTGGGCCAGCGGGAGAATATAGCAGTTTGGTTAGATACATTTTTATTCTTGCAAATAAATACAATCTTGTATTCAATACATAAGACAAAAGTGCTTAACCTATTGGCAAAATTATACAAGTTGCAAAGTAAAAACAAGAGCAAAAGTGTGTTTGTTTTACAATGTTTAATTATTAGGTTATTTCAATACATTTTGAGTGTGATTTTAATGATAAGAATTTAGCCTACGAATAATGAATAATACAGTGCCTTCAGAAAGTATTCACACCCCTGGACATTTTCCACATTTTGTTGTGTTGCAGCCTGAAAATAAAATGTAGATTGTTGGTCACTGGTCTACACACAATACCCCATAATGTCAAAGTTGAACTATGTTTTTCACATTTTATACAAATGTATAAAAAATGAAAAGCAGTAATGTCTTGAGTCATTAAGTATTCAACCCCTTTGTTATGGCAAACCTAAACAAGTTCAGGAGTAATTGTGTTCTTAAGTTGCATAACAAGTTGCAAGGATTCGCTGTGTGCAATAATAGTGTTTAACATGATTTTTGAATGACTACCTCATCTCTGTACCCCACACATACAATTATCTGTAAGGTCCCTCAGTCAAGCAGTGAATTTCAAACACAGATTCAACCACAAAGACCTGGTTTTCCAATGCCTCGCAAAGAAGGATACCGATTGGTAGATGGGTAAAAATAATCCCTTTTAGCATGGTAAAGTTATTAATTACACTTTGGATGGTGTATCAATACACCCAGTCACTATAAAGATACAGGCGTCCTTCCTAACTCAGTTGTCGGAGAAGAAGGAAACCGCTCAGGGATTTCACCATGAGGCCAATGTTGACATTAAAACAGTTACAGAGTTTAATGGCTGTGATAGGAGAAAACTGACAATGGATCAACAACATTGTAGTTACTCCACAACATTAACCTAATTGACTGAGTGAAAAGAAGGAAGCCTGTACAGAATAAAAATATTCCAAAACATGCATACTGTTTGCAACAAGGCACTAAAGTATTCATGTAAAACATGTGGCAAAGCAATACACTTTTTTTCCTTAATAAAATGTCTGGGGAAAATCCAATATGTCACGCCCTGGTCTTAGTATTTTGTGTTTATATATTTATTTGGTCAGGCCAGGGTGTGACATGGGGTTATTTTGTGTTGTGTTGTGGTATTGGGGGTTTTAGTAGGTATTGGGATTGTGGCTGAGTAGGGGTGTCTAGCATAGTCTATGGCTGCCTGAGGTTCTCAATCAGAGTCAGGTGATTCTCGTTGTGTCTGATTGGGAATCATATTTAGGTAGCCTGGGTTTCACTGTGTGTTTGTGGGTGATTGTTCCTGTCTCAGTGTGTTTGTATTCACCAGATAGGCTGTATAGGTTTTCACATTTTCCGTTTGTTGTTTTTGTATTGTTCGTGTTTTTGTCTTCATTAAAGATGTATCGAACTAACCACGCTGCATTTTGGTCCGACTCTCCTTCGACGGAAGAAAGCCGTAACACAATACAACACATTACTGAGTACCACTCTCCATATTTTGAAGCATAGTGGTGGCTGCATCACGTTATGGGTATGCTTGTAATTGTTAAGGACTGGGGAGTTTTTCAGGATAAAAAATAAACGGAATGGAGCTAAGCACAGGCAAAATCCGAGAGGAAAACCTGGTTCCGTCTGCTTTCCACCAGACACTGGAAGATGAATTCCCCTTTCAGCAGGACAATAACCTAAAACACAAGGCAGAATCTACACTGGAGTTGCTTACCAAGAAGATAGTAAATGTTCCGGACTTAAATCTACTATGGTAAGACCTGAAAATGGTTGTCAAGAAATGATTTTTAAAACTATTTGAATTGTTGCATAATCCAGGTGGAAAGAGACTTACCCAGAAAGACTCACAGCTGTTATCTCTGCCAAAGGTTTTTCTATAAATTTTTGACATGAGTGTAAATTTATTTTTCAATAAATTTGCAAACATTTCTAAAAACATGTTTTTACTTTGTGATTATGGGGTATTGTGTGTTGATGGGTGAGAAAATTATATGTATTCCTTTTTGAATTCAGGCTGTAACACAAAACGTACAATAAGGGGTATGAATACTTTCTGAAGACACTGTAAATGTTCCACAATATAACAATTCTGAAGCCTATGCAATACAAGCTTGGACCGATAAAGGGTAATTGTGTTGACCATTATTATAAAGCTATTCAACGTTGCACTCAGCTAGCTACAAAACACCATAGCCAGCTAGGCCTGATAGTCCAGAGGGCAGGTGAAATAATTGTTCCATTTTATGATACAAGTATCAAACCTGGTACACTAATAATAAATACCTTAAGGAACATTTTAAAGATTGGAGGCAGCCTGTGAAGACTGTCAGTTAACCAGGGAGGCCATTTTTATTAAATGGCTGCCATTCAAATTTCCTGTTAGTTATCTACCCACTAAATAAACCCCACAGATAATATAGACAATAATTCAGAGGTCATCACGGCTACGTGAAAATTATTTGGAATTTGTGATAGAGCCACCCAATTCACACAGCAAGGGCATGTCTAAATAAGTATTTTTGCTATAGTGCGTTTGCAGATTTTGTCCATTACCCTCCTGGCAGTGATTTCCAATATGGCCATTGGAAAATAGGCTAAGAGACCCAAGATCGGTAATTTGTTGGATAGATGTCACTAGGGGCTCAGGTCAGAGAGCAATCAGAGAACAGAGATGGTGCCAAAGTTCACATATTTACTAAGGATTTGTGGTTGGACATGGTAAAGTTGGATTTGTGTGTGGTTCTGCAACAAAGGACATACATTGTAATCAGGTTACATAACATACAATGTAAAGGTGATAAGGATGAATCTATTAAACCAATACATTTCAAGTAATGAAAATAAGGAAATTACATGACATCTTAATGTTATGACAACTAAAATATACATGGAAAATAGGAAATAAATGTACTCTTAACTGTGATGCACACAACTGGAAAGAAACTGAGGAAGGCTTGGCAGGATTTAAATACAAACTAAAGGTTATCAGGGCAGTCTTGATCATTAGTAACAAATGTGTGGCATTGAGAGAGAGTAAACAGGTGAAATCAACTTGGTTTAAAAAGTTCATATCAGTAGTATGCTGCTCCACTCTGAGGTAGATGCCCTCAATCTCACACAAATTATCAAGGAACCTACCAGGTACAACCCCAAATCTGTAAACACGGGCACCCTCATAGATATCATCCTGACCAACCTGCCCTCTACATACACCTCTGCTGTCTTCAACCAGGATCTCAGCGATCACTGCCTCATTGTCTGCGTCCGTAATGGGTCTGCGGTCAAACGACCACATCTCATCACTGTCAAACCCTCCCTAAAACACTTCAGCGAGCAGGCCTTTCTAATCGACCTGGCTTGGGTATCCTGAAAGGATATTGACCTCATCCCGTCAATAGAGGATGCCTGGTTATTCTTTAAAAGTGCGTTCCTCACCATCTTAAATAATCATGCCCCATTTAAAAAATGTAGAACTAAGAACAGATATAGCCCTTGGTTCACTCCAGACTTGACTGCCATTGACCAGCACAAAAACATCCTGTGGTGTCCTGCTTTAGCATCGAATAGCCCCTGCGATATGCAACTTTACAGGGAAGTTAGGAACCAATATACACAGTCAGTTAGGAAAGCTAAAGCTAGCTTTTTCGAACAGAAATTTGCATCCTGCAGTACAAATTCCAAAAAGTTTTGGGACACTGTAAAGTCCATGGAGAAAAGAGGACCTCTTCCCATCTGCCCACTGCACTGAGGCTAGGAAACACTGTCACTACTGATAAATCCACGATATTCGAGAATTTCAAAAAGCATTTTTCTACGGCTGGCCATCCTTTCCACCGGGCTACCCCTACCCCGGCCAACAGCTCTGCACCCCACGCAGCAAGTTGCCCAAGCTCCCCCTTCTCCTTCACCCAAATACAGACAGCTGATGTCCTGAAAGAGCGGCAAAATCTGGACCCCTACAAATCAGCTGGGCTAGACAATCTGCACCTTCTCTTACTAGCCTATTCAGCCTCTCTTTGTATCGTCGGAGATCCCTAAAGATTGGAAAGCTTCCGTAGCTGCCGAGACACTCTAGACACCAACTTTTACAGACCTATATCCATCCTGTCCTGCATTTCTAAAGCCAAGTTAACAAACAGATCACCGACCATTTCGAATCCCACCGTAACTTCTCCACTATGAAATATGGTTTCCGAGCTGGTCATGGGTACAACAGCCTTGGTTTCTAAAATGACTGCCTCGCCTGGTTCACCAACTACTTCTCAGATAGAGTTCAGTGTGTCAAATCGGAGGTCCTGTTGTCCGGACCTCTGGCAGTCTTTATGGGGGTGCCACAGGGTTAAATTCTTGGGCCAACTTTTTTCTCTGTATATATCAATGATTTCACTCTTGCTGCTGGTGATTCTTTGATCCACCTCTATGCAGACGACACCATTCTGTATAATTCTGGCCCTTCTTTGGACACTGTGTTGACAAACCTCCAGACGAGCTTCAATGTCATACAACACTCCTTCCGTGGAGTGTCTTCCAACTGCTCTTAACCTCTCTGGGATATGTGGGATGCTAGCGTCGCACCTGGCCAAAAGCCAGTGAAAATGCAGAGCGCCAAATTCAAATAAATTACTATAAAAATCTAACTTTCATGAAATCACACATGCAAGATACCAAATTAAAGCTACACTTGTTGCGAATCCAGCCAACATGTCAGATTTCAAAAAGGCTTTTCGCCGAAAGCAAACAATGCTATTATCTGAGGATAGCACCATAGTAAACAGAGAGAGAAAAGCATATTTCAACCCTGCAGGCGCGACACAAAACACAGAAACAAAAATATAATTCATGCCTTAACTTTGACGAGCTTCTTTTGTTGGCACTCCAATATGTCCCATAATCACAAATGGTCCTTTAGTTTGATTAATTCCGTTGATATATATCCAAAATGTCAATTTATTTGGCGCGTTTGATCCAGAAAAACACAGGTTCCAACTTGTGCAATGTGACTACAAAATATCTAAAAAGTTACCTGTAAACTTTGCCAAAACATTTCAAACTACTTTTGTAATACAACTTTAGGTGTTTTTTTAACGTAAATAATCAATCAAATTGAAGACGGGATGATCTGTGTTCAATACAGGAGGAAAACAAAGGAAAACAAGCTAGCTTTCTGGTCACGTGCCTCTATTTAACAGTACACTTCAAGTTACCCTCGTTCTGGATAGCCGTACTTCTTCATGACACAAAGGAAAAACCTCAACCAATTTCTAAAGACTGTTGACATCCAGTGGAAGCGGTAGGAACTGGAAGAAGGTCCCTTGGAAATCTGGATTCCCAATGAAAACCCATTGAAAAGAGAGTGACCTCAACAACAACAACAAATCTGAATGGTTTGTCCTCAGGGTTTCACCTGCTAAATAAGTTATGTTATACTCACAGACATGATTCAAACAGTTTTAGAAACTTAAGAGTGTTTTCTATCCAAATCTAATAATATGCTTATCTTATCTTCTGGGGATGAGTAGCAGGCAGTTGAATTTCCGAATGCTGCCCCCTATCCGAGAGAAGTTAATGTGACTATGTAAGGAGAGTTTACAGTCTAATCAGACACCTAGGTATTTGTAGTTGTCCACATATTCTTAGTCAGAACCGTCTAGAGTAGTGATGCTAGTCGGCCGGGCAGGTGCGGGCAGCGATAGGTTCAAAATCATTCATTTCGTTTTTCTAGCATTTAAGCATCTCTAATCCAAAATTAAATCTAGAATCGGCTTCCTATTTCGCAACAAAGCCTCCTTCACTCATGCTGCCAAACATACCATCGTAAAACTGACTATCCTACCGATCCTTGACTTCGGCGATGTCATTTACAAAATAGCCTCCAACACTCTACTCAGCAAACTGGATGTAGTCTATCACAGTGCCATCTGTTTTGTCACCAAAGCCCCATATACTACCCACCACTGCGATGTGTATGCTCTTGTTGGTTGGCCGTCACTACATATTCGTCGCCAAACCCACTGGCTCCAGGTCATCTATAAGTCTTTGCTAGATAAATCCCCGCCTTATCTCAGCTCACTGGTCACCATAGCAACACCCACCAGTAGCACGCACTCCAGCAGGTATATTTCATTGGTCAGCCCCAAAGCCAACTCCACCTTTGGCTGCCTTTCTTTTCAGTTGTCTGCTGCCAATGACTGGAACGAATTGCAAAAAATCACTGAAGCTCGAGACTTATATCTCCCTCACTAACTTTCAGCATCAGCTGTCAGAGCAGCTTACTGATCACAGCCCATCTGTAAAAAAATATATTTTATAGTATCTCTACTTGCACATCATCATCTGCACATCTATCACTCCAGTGTTAATGCTAAATTGTAATTATTTAGCCACGATGGCCTATTTATTGCCTTACCTCCCTAATCTTACTACATTTGCACACACTGTATATATATTTTTCTATTGTGTTATTGACTGTATGTTTCTTTATCCCATGTGTTGTTGTTTTTGTCGCACTGCTTTGCTTTATCTTGGCCAGGTCACAGTTGTAAATAAGAACTTGTTCTCAACTGGCCTGTTTAGGCCAGTTGGGCTACACTGCATGTTATGACATTGCACACTTTCTGCTTGTGTACATCTGTTATACAATGTGCCAGCAGCAGAGAATGATACCCTTTGTTGGCAGTACACCTGGCATACCCCTTTTTATCCACCTTATTGAAAAAGACGGAAAGTGTGTGTTGTTCCTTTTCACCTCTACTGGCATCCAGCTTAAGCCAGGCCCAGCTCCAGCTTCACTTGATCCCTGAATCCACTTGTTAAACAAGCAAATCCTAATTTTCACCTAATTCTCTCATTCTGAAATGAACCACATAGATGGAAAACATTAGTTCATAGATAGCTAGCTAATTAACTACGTTAACTACTAAGGTTAACTAGTTAACATTTCACACAGATTTCCAGGGTCCAGTGAGCAACTAACGTTATAGCTTGAGGAACGGCAACAAGTCGTATACCAGTTAATACTATAGCTAATTGGTTCCTCGAGTTAACGTTACCTCATCTGATGTTGAAACGTTAATTTATCAAATTTTCACATCATAAACTCAATTATTTGATCAGCTAAGTTAGCTAAAGTTGATCAACATTTGCTAGCTAATGGAGAATTTGATCCAGGTACTGTAGCAAGATACTTAACAATGCTAACAATTATTGTTCCACCACACTTGCTCCCTAACCTCAAACTTTCCAAATGCCAGTTGTTTTTCAGTTACAGCTAATGAAGTATGCTTCATCACCTTCTCACCTCCATCTCCAGGCTTCTCACCTACCTCTTCGTTGTTGATCAGGGGAAGCGCTAGTGTGTTGTAATTGGCAAACTGCCTTTCCACTCTCCGCTGTCTTTCCAGAGCGCGTTCTGATGCTGTAATTAAGCAAGCTGGCTGTCTCTTCTCTCAGTCACGTGCTGCATTCTGTTATGTGAACGACTAGCTGAGCCCAGGCTCGAGCCTTGGATACAGACAGTATTTCTCAAAACGCGCATCACTGGTTCGCTTACAGCCATTATTGACCCAAACGGGCATATTAGAATCACGCGCATATTAGAATCACGCATACGAATCACGTAGCTGACCTATTCTGGTTTAAAAACAGTGAATTTGCCGAAAGGTGACTAGTTTGCATCCCTGTATAGTTCATTTGTCACGCCCTGGTCTAAGTATTTTGTGTTTTTCTTCATGTATTGGGTCAGGCCAGGGTGTGGCATGGAGTTTTTGTATTGTGGTGTGTTTTGTCTTGGGGTTTTGGTGTGTATGTATTTGGGATTGTAGCTAGTGGGGTTTTCTAGCAAAGTCTATGGCTGTCTGGAGTGATTCTCAATCAGAGGCAGGTGCTTATCGTTGTCTCTGATTGGGAACCATATTTAGGCAGCCATATTCTTTGAGTTTGTCGTGGGTGATTGTCCTATTTGTCTTGATGTCCTTGTTTATGTTAGTTGACACAAGTATAGGCTGTTTTCGGTTTTCGTTTCGTTTATTGTTTTTGTAGTGTTCGTGTTTAGTTCGTGTTTTACGTTTGTCTAATAAACATGGATCGCAATCGACACGCTGCAGTTTGGTCCGACTCTCCTTCACCCCACTTAGAAAACCGTAACATCATTCTTATTCTTACATGCTCTATGTTTGATCTGCTTTTGAAAGCAAAAGTCGAATTGAAAACATTAATTGCATCGTTGAATTCGATTTTCATAATAGCACACTACGACTGATGGTTTGGATAGCTAAACTAGCAATTCTGTTTGTTTGGTTACCAAGGCTACTACTGTACCTATCTAGTTAACTTGCTACCTACTTCAGTGGATATTTAACACATTTTTACCTGCAAATTAACACATTTTTTGTGTCAAATGTGTTAAATTATAGCGATAATATAAAAGAGAATCAACTCGGAGCTATATGCGTTCGCTGGGAAATAATGCAACTCCGTGTCATTCATTATTTTCCATTGTCCCTCGTTGATTATCCCTTACATATTCCGTTTAGTGTCAATTTTAAGAAACGTGACAGGAAACCTGCCCTGTACACGTCACTTTAGGAGAAATACAATACCAGCAGAGAAACAGGTAGCCCATTATTAAACAGGTAACCCCATCAATAAAATGTTTGTCCAGACTGAAACAGTTCGTCAAACAAAAACAGTTGCTTGGTAACCGGATACCATCATCAAAGATGATTTTTATTTTTATAACTAAACCAAGATAGACCACAACCTGTCATTTCAAATGGGAACAAATGACCCATAGTGGGCAGAACAAGCAAGAACAAACAAGCTTGGGCACAAGCTAACGAGATCCTATTGGCGCATTCTAACATTAATTTGCATATTTCCGTTAGGGAACGCCTACTCTGTAAAGTGAGGTGTGCAATAGCTCCTTTGTACGCCTTCTAAACAACGCAATTTTTAAAAACCTTGGCAAATGGTAGTTTACAAAAAAAGTATACAAAATAACTTTGCCCACTCTGTTCATAATAGATTATAGTTTTGGGAACAGAAAACTGAATTAAGATCAAATGTTTAATCGATGAGTAAATTCGCAGCATGTGGGCCAAAATCAACTTTGTTCCATCATCTCTCACATTTGGTAGTGAGTAAAAACGTCAACCGGATGCTTCACATTTATACAACCGGTGAAATATCTGTCTTATTGTTCTATCTGTGCCATGTTCTGTGGAGAAAAAAACTGATAGTTCAAATATTTGCATAATCGTTGTGATTGGAGGATATCTGTGAAGGTGATCAAATCAGGATCAAATATTATGTTCTTCTAGAGCTCATTAATGATAGAATGTTCATATTTGAAGATGGCAGAAAGGCCCATCTCTTTGGCACATGGAGTACAGGGAGTGGACTAACTAAAGAGACTTGTACCCAGGCTAGTATTATTGTACCAAGTTTGATACTTGTATCATAAAGTGGAATTTATCGGGTTTTTATCCGGTATCTATCGGGGTTTTATCCGCTGGATTATGACGAGGTCTGCCTGTTGCCTTCACTATAAATGTAATATTTCATCTAATTGAAGCAATGCTTTAGCAAAAGAAGAAAATGCTGGAATTAAATCTTACCTTGAAGTTGTATCTTTAGTTAATGTTCCCGTTATTTATTCAATCACACGAGCTCCGTAATCCTCTCAAACTAGCTACCGCATTAGAAAAGTGGCAGACGAACTGTAACCATGGTGTCCTGTCCTCTCGTTCCAATGCTTCTATTGTCTCCCCGTGCGCAAATAGTTTTGGAAGCACGTCATCAATTATCAAATATATAATTTTGGTGTGGTGTGTGCAGCTACGGAATTTAAAATGTATACATTGCATATATTCGACCTGTCTTCGAACTAAATTGTTATTTGCATTGTAGTAGTACTGGCCCCATGCATATAGACTTGTATAAACTTTATTTACAAATAGGCCTACAAGTACACAACAGTAGGCTACACCAGGGGGCAGCAATAGCCTATAAAATGTCATCAAAATAATAGAAACCCCCAAGATGCGTACATTGTTGAGAGATAGGCGTTCATTGCAGAAAATAATAACTTAATGACAAAGCATATTTATTTGGATAGGAAATATTATTTTCAGACAATGTTAAAATGTAGGCCTATTGTTTCACTTTTAGATATAACTCTGGTATGGAGTGGTTTGCTGTGTGTTGGATTCAATGTATTGCACTATGGAGAAAGGTTGTTAAGGTAATAGTATCATTTTGACGAAATCATCAGTTGAAGTGTTCATGTCAAATGTGTGTGTGTGCAAGATGGACGACTTTTATAGTTTCCAATGAGGCATGAATGTTCCGGGGGATAATGTAAGAAAGATGAAGGTGCAAAAGTGTAGGTTTCAAGATAGTGTTGTTTACTTGTAATCAAGCTATTGTGAGCAGCAGTGCTGATCCTTATCACATGAAGAGTTCAGGAAGAGTTATTTTATTTCCTGCATTAGATTGATGATAGTGTGCTTCCACACATGAGTGATGAGCAGCTGCGCACCTACCTACCATCCTATGTGGATGGCCTTGCCATTCTCACATACTGCAGGCAGAAGACAAAATGCCCTTTGAAATGAAAAGCAAAACTGTTTGACAGAGCCATCAGTCAAACAGAGCTATCAGTCAACAGATCAGTCAACAGATCAAATCGCCACAGGAAGAGGGCTCATGTGGGGAGACAAAATCAGGAAATGCTCTGCAGAACAACAGAAACATGTAAGTGGGGTGGATTATGTATCAGAGGAAGAAGAAAACTTTTGTGCAAGTCATTGCCAGGTGAGGTGGGGGGACCCGCAAATGTGATGTCCCCAAGGACTGTAGAATAATTAAAATAATTAAAAGAAATGGCAGAGAATTTATATTTTCCAAATGGAGAACATTATCACAGAACAATCTAAGACTTTGATGTGGATCTGACTGATACAAAGAGCATTCAAATGTACAAAAAATATTAAATCACATAGGGTAATATAATGAGGTTCTACCTGACAACAAAAGTCTGTGAAGAGGCAAATTAAACTAATGAAAGAGAAGAAGCAAATGTTGCTGCTGATGACAATGAAACACCCTACCACCAATGCAGCAAAGAGTAGAACCCTAGTTGTCCATTGATAACAAAGTACTTAAGGAACTGATCCACGATTTATGTGAGGACACCACTTGAAGCTGATGTTCAGATCAAAAAGATCAGAAAGTACGAACAGGTCACTGATGAGGGGGGAGTTCTGAGGGACTGTTTATCTGAGTTCTGGGAGTTTTACAACCAGTGTACCATGGGTAGTACATTCAAGGTGCCATTTCATCGATACGACTATGGGGGAAAGGAGTGGCAAAGTGTAGGCCGCATTATTGCAGAAGGATGGAAAAAGGAGCGATGCCTACTTTTGAAAATGGCACCAGCAATATTGGAACAAACAGCTTTTGGATAACTTCTTGAAGTACATAACCGAAAAGGAGCACTTGACCTTATAGCCTGTCAGTCGGATTTCAGCAGTGTAGATCCAGAGGCGTTGACAGAAATCCTGGATATTCACAGCTGTCAAAAGAAGGCAAAAGCAGACAACCTGGAAGAGGAGTTGTTGAACAAAACTCTGATTCAAGTGCCAGCATACATCATAGAGCAGTTGGCGACTACACTCTATCCACTGAAACAGGAGATGACAGAGATCTTTGGTGCTTAGGAAGACCTACAGCCAACGGGAAGAAAAGTGCAGAATTCCATGGTTTTTCCAACTACCATGACACACAGGAAAGGGCATCCAGCGATAAACAGTTCATTCAGATTATGGATTAAATAAAACATTTTCCTTCCCAATGTACACACAATACCCCATAATGACAAAGCGGAAACCATTTTTGAAATGTCTATTAAAATTAAAAAACATAAATACCTTTTTTACATTGGTATTCAGGCCCTTTGCTATGAGACTCAACATTAAGCTCAGGTGCATCCTGTTTCCGTTGATCATCCTTGAGATGTTTCTACAACTTAATTGGAGTCTACCTGTGGTAAATTCAATTGATTGGACATGATTTGGAAAGGTATAGAACTGTCTATATAAGGTCCCACAGTTGACAGTGCATGTCAGAGCAAAAACCAAGAAATTAGGTTGAAGGAATTGTCCGTAGAGCTCAGAGACATGATTATGTGGAGGCACAGATCTGGGGAAGGGTACCAATTTTTTTTTTAGATGGAAGAAGTTTGGAACCACCAAAACCCTTCCTAGAGCTGTTCGCCCGGCCAAACTGAGCAATCGGGGGAGAAGGGCCTTGGTCAGGTACAGTGGGGCAAAAAAGTATTTAGTCAGCCACCAATTGTGCAAGTTCTCCTACTTAAAAAGATGAGAGGCCTGTAATTTTCATCATAGGTACACTTCAACTATGACAGACAAAATGAGAGAAAAGAATCCAGAAAATCACATTGTAGGATTTTTAATGAATTTATTTGCAAATGATGGTGGAAAATAAGTATTTGGTCAATAACAAAAGTTTATCTCAATACTTTGTTATACACCCTTTGTTGGCAATGACAGAGGTCAAACGTTTTCTGTAAGTCTTCACAAGGTTTTCACACACTGTTGCTGGTATTTTGGCCCATTCATCCATGCAGATCTCCTCTAGAGCAGTGATGTTTTGGGGCTGTTGCTGGGCAACACGGATTTTCAACTCCCTCCAAAGATTTTCTATGGGGTTGAGATCTGGAGACTGGCTAGGCCACTCCAGAACCTTGAAATGCTTCTTACGAAGCCACTCCTTCGTTGCCTGGGCGGTGTGTTTGTGATCATTGTCATGCTGAAAGACCCAGCCACGTTTCATCTTCAATGCCCTTGCTAATGGAAGGAGGTTTTCACTCAAAATCTCACTATACATGGCCCCATTCATTCTTTCCTTTACACGGATCAGTCGTCCTGGTCCCTTTGCAGAAAAACAGCCCCAAAGCATGATATTTCCACCCCCATGCTTCACAGTAGGTATGGTGTTCTTTGGATGCAACTCAGCATTCTTTGTCCTCCAAACACGACGAGTTTTTTACCAAAAAGTTATATTTTGGTTTCATCTGACCATATGACATTCTTCCAATCTTCTTCTGGATCATCCAAATGCTCTCTAGCAAACTTCAGACGGGCCTGGACCTGTACTGGCTTAAGCAGGGCACTGCAAGATTTGAGTCCCTGGCGGCGTAGTGTATTACTGATGGTAGGCTTTGTTACTTTGGTCTCAGCTCTCTGCAGGTCATTCACTAGGTCCCCCCGTGTGGTTCTGGGATTTTTGCTCACCGTTCTTGTGATCATTTTGACCCCATGGGGTGAGATCTTGCGTGGAGCCCCAGATCGAGGGAGATTATCAGTGGTCTTGTATGTCTTCCATTTCCTAATAATTGCTCCCACAGTTGATTTCTTCAAAACAAGCTGCTTACCTATTGCAGATTCAGTCTTCCCAGCCTGGTGCAGGTATACAATTTTGTTTCTGGTGTCCTTTGACAGCTCATTGGTCTTGGCCATAGTGGAGTTTGGAGTGTGACTGTTTGAGGTTGTGGACAGGTGTCTTTTATACTGATAACAAGTTCAAACAGGTGCCATTAATACAGACCTGGAAATAGCTGTGCAGTGATGCTCCCCATCCAACCTGACAGAGCTTGAGAGGATCTGCAGAAAAGAATGTGAGAAACTCCCAAAATACAGGTGTGCCAAGCTTGTAGCGTTATACCCAAGAAGACTTGAGGCTGTAATCGCTGCCAAAGGTCCTTAAACAAAGTACTGAGTAAAGGGTCTGAATACTTATGTAAATGTGATATTTCAGTTTTTTTTTATTTATATAAATTTACGAAAACATCAAAAAATCTGTTTTTGCTCTGTCATTATGGTGTATTGTGTGTAGATTGATGAGGGGGAAAAAACACTTTCATCCATTTTACAATAAGGCTGTAACATAACATGGGGAAAATGTCAAGGGGTCTGAATACATTCCGAATGCACTGTATGATGACATATCTAAGAGAAGCAGATTCGCATCGGCTGTGTCAGTTCCTCCAGTTCTGCACAGGATCTGATCTGTTTTTTGGGGAAGAGAATCGCAGTCAGCTTTCCAGTAAAGACCACTAGTGCATATCTGCAGTTCTGTTCCAAAGTTGTCATTATAAACTGGGTGGTTTCAGCCCTGAATGCTGATTGGCTGACATTTTTTTTAAACTCTAATTACTTTGGTAACCAGTTTATAATAGCAATTAGCCAGGTCAGGGGTTTGTGGTATATGGTGTTGCGTCATGCCTATGAACAGCCCTTAGTCGTGGTATATTGGCCATATACCACACCCCCTTGGGTCTTATTTCTTAAATATACTGTGAACTCAATTGATCTGAGTTGAACAAGATTCTAGAGAGCAAATAGTGGGTCATGGACATTGAGTAGTAGGGAGAGAGTGTCACACCTAGTTCTTGCCTTTGGATACATAATGTGTTCACCTGTGTTCAATGTTTGGTATTCAATGTTTGAACCAATTTTGATAATGGTGGTGGTGGGGGGGGGGGGGTGTTAGAGTGTCACAACTAGTTATTGTCTTTGGATGGGGAGTCTTGAGACATGGACAAAGTAGGTAACCCCCCGCCCCTCTAATTACACATATTATTACAATATCAGCTAAGCCACGGAAAATAATAACCCAAATGATCATAAAAAGCAGCACAATATTATCAACTCTGTCAGATAACATATACATTTTATATTTATTGTCCTAAACAGGACATTGACACACACACACAATGTGTAGCTTAATGGACCACAGGAATGTCTTTACCTGGAAGGTTATTGCTGTGCTGATCTATGCAACATGAATAGATGGAAATCACCACACACTATAATTGAAGAAACATATCCTATATCTGGAAATGTTTAGATAGTATTTTGACATTTTTAGGTAGTATCTCGATATTTTGAATTAGTATTTCAAAATGTTGACTTGATATATCTAAAAATCTTGAGATAATATCGACCACCATTGTTCCTGTTCCCAAGAAAGCTAAGGTAACTGAGCTAAACGACTACCGCCCCGTAGCACTCACTTCCGTCATCATGAAGTGCTTTGAGAGACTAGTCAAGGACCATATCACCTCCACCCTACCTGACACCCTAGACCCACTCCAATTTGCTTACCGCCCAAATAGGTCCGCAGACGATGCAATCTCAACCACACTGCACACTGCCCTAACCCATCTGGACAAGAGGAATACCTATGTGAGAATGCTGTTCATCGACTACAGCTCGGCATTTAACACCATAGTGCCCTCCAAGCTCGTCATCAAGATCGAGACCCTGGGTCTCGACCCCGCCCTGTGCAACTGGGTACTGGACTTCCTGAACACTGGACTTCCTCAACACTGGGGCCCCACAAGGGTGCGTTCTGAGCCCTCTCCTGTACTCCCTGTTCACCCACGACTTTGTGGCCACGCACGCCTCCAACTCAATCATCAAGTTTGCGGACGACACAACAGTGGTAGGCTTGATTACCAACAACGACGAGACGGCCTACAGGGAGGAGGTGAGGGCCCTCGGAGTGTGGTGTCAGGAAAATAACCTCACACTCAACGTCAACAAAACTAAGGAGATGATTGTGGACTTCAGGAAACAGCAGAGGGAACACCCCCCTATCCACATCAATGGAACAGTAGTGGAGAGGGTAGTAAGTTTTAAGTTCCTCAGCGTACACATCACAGACAAACTGAATTGGTCCACCCACACAGACAGCATCGTGAAGAAGGCGCAGCAGCGCCTCTTCAACTTCAGGAGGCTGAAGAAATTCGGCTTGTCACCAAAAGCACTCACAAACTTCTACAGATGCACAATCGAGAGCATCCTGTCGGGCTGTATCACCGCCTGGTACGGCAACTGCTCCGCCCACAACCGTAAGGCTCTCCAGAGGGTAGTGAGGTCTGCACAACGCATCACCGGGGGCAAACTACCTGCCCTCCAGGACACCTACACCACCCGATGTCACAGGAAGGCCAAAAAGATAATCAAGGGCAACAACCACCTGAGCCACTGCCTGTTCACCCCGCAATCATCCAGAAGGCGAGGTCAGTACAGGTGCATCAAAGCAGGGACCGAGAGACTGAAAAACAGCTTCTATCTCAAGGCCATCAGACTGTTAAACAGCCACCACTAACATTGAGTGGCTGCTGCCAACACACTGACACTGACACTGACTCAACTCCAGCCACTTTAATAATGGGAATTGATGGGAAATTATGTAAATATATCACTAGCCACTTTAAACAATGCTACCTTATATAATGTTACTTACCCTACATTATTCATCTCATATGCATACGTATATACTGTACTCTATATCATCGACTGCATCCTTATGTAATACATGTATCACTAGCCACTTTAACTATGCCACTTTGTTTACATACTCATCTCATATGTATATACTGTACTCGATACCATCTACTGTATCTTGCCTATGCCGCTCTGTACCATCACTCATTCATATATCTTTATGTACATAGTCTTTATCCCCTTACACTTGTGTCTATAAGGTAGTAGTTTTGGAATTGTTAGCTAGATTACTTGTTGGTTATTACTGCATTGTCGGAACTAGAAGCACAAGCATTTCGCTACACTCGCATTAACATCTGCTAACCATGTGTATGTGACAAATAAAATATGATTTGATTTGACGTTAAAAAATGTTTTGGGTGGTGGGAATGGGCTTCTATAAAAACTAGACAACAACTGCTATTAGACAATATAGGGCTGAGCATGCAGGGTTGCATCATGTGGGCCTTTTGCATCTGTAATTAAAGTTATTCAATCAGTATTTCATCACTATTGTGTTGATTGATTAATTCCAGTCAATCATTTTGGATTGATAAGGTCTAGGTAGCCTAGCCACCCGAGGTTTGAATATAAAATAAATTTGATCACATTCACATTTTCTCTTAACACAAATAAATATGCCTGATTTAGGCTATAAATACATGCCTTACCACTTCCCCTGACCAGAGAGGATCAGGGTGCATAGGCTTCTCTAACCTACCTAAAGCTGTACAAAAATAATAATAATAACAATTATCTCACAAAAAAATGCACTGGGCCTTTACTTGTCCTGTATTACCGGACCATAACAAATATCTCAAAATTTCGATTTAGTATCTCAACACTTTGATAGTGTCTCGTAGTTTATATAGTATCTCGACATGTTTAGTTAAGTATCTAAACATTTGGAGTAAGTATCGACCAAAAAATTGTGGTGGAATGGCCTTTTAATAGATTAGCCTAATAATAATTTGAAAAAATATTACGCCTGCTGTGATGCATTGGGTGAATTTAGAGTAGGACACAATGTTAATAGAATAAGACAAATACATATGGCCTACTAAAGCAGGTGATGCCAATAGAGAAAAGCATGAATGCAGCCTAAGTGGTCTTGACACAGAGATATACCAAAGCCAATTTAATTTATGGGAGCTTGACATATGTTGGCTAAAGTCATATTTGTAACAGTGATGGCGATTACGCGTGTCGGCATGACAGCAGCGTCTCGCCTTTGTAAATATTGTACGTGCTGCAGTTGTGTGTGCGTGCCGCTGGGCGAGTCTCCTCCGCGTCTGTCTCCGTAGTTGCTTTTTTTTCAGAGAAAAGGAGAAGAGAATTAGCTCTAGGAGAAGGGCCGTCGCCATTATTGGGAAGCTGGAAAAAAAACACTTTCACACACGCAATCTCTTGTTAAATTGATAAGGACGTTACCAATTTGTTGCATTAGGGCTGTTTAAAAGAAACATTGTACAGGAAGTGCAGCAAACTCGACCGGTGTCCCGTGCATGATCGATCCAGTATGATGTTGCCACAACAATGGGCATAATAATTCGTCAAAAGCAACGTGGTGAAGCAAGGAGAAGACGGCGAAACAAGCTTTTATACGCCTTTCATTTTTAACAAGGAGAGAAAAAGAAACATGTTTTTACCTTTGTAGTTTTATTATCACAAAAAAGACAAACAGATCAATGGATTAGAAAACCATCGAGATGTAGATTTACAATTAATATGTAAGCAAACAATAATAACCTACTAAGTTCTGTCTGGGAATCAGAAGAGCCACGTTATTTTTGTTTCTTATGTACATGCATATCATGCGGACAGGGCTGCGGCAAGCGCTGGCCTGACGGATGCAGGGAGAATGCGATGGTATGTATTCACTTTCTCCCCATTTTAATCTGAAACACGGATTGAAGTGTTCGAGAGACATTCTCATGATCAATTTACGCACAATTGTAACAATTGTCTATTACAAATGTATATTTGAGTGAAACTGCTGATTTAAAAAAAGTCCGAGTGGATTCGGAAATACGAGGTAAATGTGTTTTAGTTACGATTCGGCAATTTATTCTGTGGACAAGAGGCCTGGTGTGGCCAGTCCTTTCCATGAACATTCATTCCAAAACCTTTGCTAATCCATTACAATATGCATAAGGAGTTGTAACCCGCTATATTGACGACTTTGAACAATATGACGCAAGTATATGTGTTCTTCTGAATTTAGAAAGCCATGTATCTTTACAATCACAGGGTAGGATAGTGACTTGCCTGTTTTCACTTCCAAAGAATTTGCCTGTTCAATCTGGTTGTCTGTCAGGCCTAGCTCAGCTAAGCGCAATTGACTTCCTACTGTGCCTTTGCTGAGGAATGTAGACATGGTTTGAATTTTCTATAGGTTTAGAATATGAGATGCCAAATTTTATAAACAATAACGTTTTATTGAATGGCAGTAGCCTACGTTGACACATTTCATTTCAATATTGAAACGGTACACACACACACAGTATGTATATGTTTCTATTTACATGCGTGATTGTATCACAATAACACAGTATGGTTGTTTTCTGGATGTACTTTGAGCATCCTCTTGCCTAAACATCAGTATGTTACCATGGTTACCCCATGGATATTCAGTCTGAAGGAAGTCTGCCTAAAAAGACAGGAGTCTACAAGCCATAATGTTGAATAAAATGATATTTACTCTTTATCGGTTGTCTGTGCTGTTGGTCCTTTTGACAGTAGGAGGTGGAGATGGGGTATCCACAGGAAAATGTTGTTTACCCTCATTTCTCTCGGAGGTTCTCTCGCTTGTGTTTTCAATCTCCTGACGCATTGAACATTATGCACAATAATCCAAACAATAATCAAACATAGTCGACCAAAGCACGTTTCCTCTCAATCAGCTGGAAGTGTTTGTGGAATTTGCCATATGATTACGTAGGACAACGTTCGGTCTGTGGTTCGGTTAGGCTCAGCCATATTGCTCAAGTGTTTGTAGGGTGCAAAAAAACCATTATACAGACCAGCGTACTGAAGGTTGGGTTGATAACGCTTCCCTGTGGCTATTTTGTCTCAGATTACCTTTGACATGGGGGCAAAATTGTCAGGTAAAGTAAGTTGAAATGAACTTTGTTCAACATTCTGACTTGCAATGGGACTGTTAGGGAATGCTGAGCCTACATGTTAGAGATGAGGTTGTATTTCACTCTCGATTTATAAAAGAGACTATGTCTCATCATACTTTGCTTTTCCTGTTTGGGTATTGGTTATAGTTATGGAGCATCTCCAGTATGGTCCCATCCTCTGTGTATAAAATATACTGCTTGGCAACTTGACAAACCATATTACCCCAACTTACCTGATTCTAAAGGCGTCAGCATGCTTCAGAACCTCATATTAAGCTGGCGGCTAGCCATTGTCGGCTACGCGAACCGAACGAGTGTGCTCGCATACACCCTTAAAAGATATTCGCTTGTCTTTGTCTTGTTTGTCCATTTTGAGATGCCATAGCCAGTATACAGTCATGGCCAAAAGTTTTGAGAATGACACAAATATACATTTTCACAAAGTCTGCTGCCTCAGTTTGTATGATGGCAATTTGCATATACTCCAGAATGTTATGAGGAGTGATCAGATTAATTGTATTTAATTGCAAAGTCCCTCTTTGCCATGCAAATGAACTGAATCCCCCAAAAACATTTCCACTGCATTTCAGCCCTGCCACAAAAGGACCAGCTGACATCATGTCAGTGATTCTCTCGTTAACACAGGTGTGAGTGTTGACGAGGACAAGGCTGGAGATCATTCTGTCATGCTGATTGAGTTTGAATAACAGACTGGAAGCTTCAAAAGGAGGGTGGTGCTTGGAATCATTGTTCTTCCTCTGTCAACCATGGTTACCTGCAAGGAAACACGTGCCGTCATCGTTGCTTTGCACAAAAAGGGCTTCACAGGCAAGGATATTGCTGCCAGTAAGATTTCACCAAAATCAACCATTTATCAGATCATCAAGAACTTCAAGGAGAGCGGTTCAATTGTTGTGAAGAAGGTTTCAGGGCGCTCAAGAAAGTCCAGCAAGTGCCAGGACTGTCTCCTAAAGTTGATTCAGCTGTGGGATCGGGGCACCACTAGTACAGAGCTTGCTCAGGAATGGCAGCAGGCAGGTGTGAGTGCATCTGCACGCACAGTGAGGCAAAGACTTTTGGAGGATGGCCTGGTGTCAAGAAGGGCAGCAAAGAAGCCATTTTTCTCCAGGAAAAACATAAGGAACATACTGATATTCTGCAAAAGTTACAGGGATTGGACTGCTGAGAACTGGGGTAAAGTCATTTTCTTTGATGAATCCCCTTTCCGATTGTTTGGGGTATCCGGAAAAAAGCTTGTCCGGAGAAGACAAGGTGAGCGCTACCATCAGTCCTGTGTCATGTCAACAGTAAAGCATCCTGAGACCATTCATGTGTGGGGTTGCTTCTCAGCCAAGGGAGTGGGCTCACTCACAATTTTGCCTAAGAACACAGCCATGAATAAAGAATGGTACCAACACATCCCCCGAGAGCAACTCTCCCAACCATCCAGGAACAGTTTGGTGACTAACAATCCCTTTTCCAGCATGATGGAGCACCTTGCCATAAGGCAAAAGTGATAACTAAGTGGCTTGGGGAACAAAACATCAATATTTTGGGTCCATGGCCAGGAAACTCCCCAGACCTTAATCCCATTGAGAATTTGTGGTCAATCCCGAAGAGGTGGGTGGACAAACAAAAACCCACACATTTTGACAAACTCCAAGCATTGATTATGCAAGAATGGGCTGCCATCAGTCAGGATGTGGCCCAGAATTTAATTGACAGCATGCCAGGGTGGATTGCTGAGGTCTTGAAAAAGAAGGGTCAACACTGCAAATATTGACTCTCTGCATCAACTTAATGTAATTGTCAATAAATGCTTTTGTCACTTATGAAATGCTTGTAATTATACTTCAGTATTCCATAGTAACATCTGACAAAAATATCTAAAGACACTGAGGCAGCAGACTTTGAAAATTAATATTTGTGTCATTCTCAACTTTTGTCCATGACTGTACACTTCCTCAAAATAGTCAGAATTAATCTAAGACAACTCAAGAAATCTGTAATTAATTTACTTTAATTTACTCAGGTCCATTCAACCTGACAGAGTTTAAGAGAATCTGCAGAGAAGAATGGGAGAAACTCCCCAAATACAGGTGTGCAAATGTTGTAGCATCCTAACCAAGTAGACCCAATGCTGTAATTGCTGCCAAAGGTGCTTCAGCAAATTACTGAGTAAAGGGTCAGAATACTTATGTAAATTTGATATTTCAGAATAAAATAACACAGATGGAATCATGAGGTAACCAAAAAAGTGTTAAGCAAATCCAAATATTTTTGAGATTCTTCAAAGTAGCCACCCTTTGCCTTGATAACAGCTTTGCACACTGTTGGCATTCTCTCATGAGGTAGTCACCTGGAATGCATTTCAATTCACAGTTGTGCTTTGTTAATTTGTGGAATGTCTTTCCTTCTTAAGCATTTGAGTCCATCAGTTGTGTTTTGACAAGGTAGGGGTGGCATACAGAAGAGAGCCCTATTTGGTAAAAGACCAAGTCCATATTATGGCAAGAACAGCTCAAATAAGCAAAGAGTAGCGACAGTCCATCATTACTTTAAGACATGAAGGTCAATCAATCCGGAAACTGTCAAGAACTTTGAAAGTTTCTCCAAGTGCAGTCACAAAAACCATCAAGCGCTATGATGAAACTGGCTTTCACGAGGACCGCCACAGGAAAGGAAGACCCAGAGTTACCTCTGCTGTAGAGGATATGTTCATTAGAGTTACCAGCCTCGTAAATTGCAGCCCAAATAAATGCAGTAGTAACAGACACATCTAAAGTAACAGACACATCTAAAGTAACAGACACATCTAAACATCAACTGTTCAGAGGAGACTGCGTGAATCAGGTCTTCACTACTAAAGGACACCAATAAGAATAAAACTTGCTTGGGCCAAGAAACACGAGCAATGGACATTAGACCGATGGAAATCTGTCCTTTGGTCTGTAGTCCAAACTTGAGATTTCTGGTTCCAACCCGCCATGTCTTTGTGAGAGCAAGAGTAGGTGAACGGATCTCCACATGTGGTTCCCACCGTGAAGCATGGAGGAGGTGTGATGTGTTGGGGTTATTTTCTGGTGACACTGATTTATTTAGAATTCAAGGCACACTTAACCAGCATGGCTACCACAGCTTTCTGCAGCAATACGCCATCCCATCTGGTTTGCGCTTAGTCCCACTATCATTTGTTTTTCAACAGGACAATGACCCAACACACCTTCAGGCTGTGTAAGGGCTATTTTACCAAGAAGGAGAGTGATGGAGTGGTGCATCAGATGACCTGGCCTCCAAAGTCACCCGACCTCAACCCAATTGAGATGGTTTGGGATGAGTTGGACCACAGAGTGACGGAAAAGCAGCCAACAAGTGCCCAGCATATGTGGGATCTCCTTCAAGACTGTTGGAAAAGCCTTTCAGGTGAAGCTGGTTGAGAGATTGTCAAGAGTGAGCAAAGCTGTCATCAAGGCAAAGGGTGGCTACTTTGAAGAATATAAAATATATTTTGACTTGATTAACACTTTTGTCTTTCTACTACATGATTCCATGTGTTTTTCATAGTTTGTCTTCACTATTATTCTACAATGTAGAAAATAGTAAAAATAAAAACTCTTGAATGAGTACGCATGTCTAAACTTTTGACTGATACTGTAAATTGTCTTGAAAATATACGTTAAGATGGCTGTCTAGCAATGATCAACAACCAACTTGACAGAGCTCAAAAAGAATGTGCTAATATTGTACAATCCAGGTGTGCAAAGTTCTTAGAGACTTATCCAGAAAGACTCACAGCTGTATTCACTGCCAAATATGAGTGCGGGTGTGAATACGTAAAGTAGATGTTTCTGTATTTCATTTTCAATCAATTTGCACAAATGTATAAAAACTTGTCATTATGGGGTATTGTGGGGTATTGTGGGGTATTATGGGGTATTGTGGGGTATTGTGGGGTATTGTGGGGTATTGTGGGGTATTGTGGGGTATTGTGGGGTATTATGGGGTATTGTGGGGTATTGTGGGGTATTGTGGGGTATTATGGGGTATTGTATGTAGATGAGTTTGGGGGAAAGAAAAGATATTTAATACATTTTAAATTCAGTCTAACACAACAATGTGGAATAAGTCAAGGGGTATGAATACTTTCTGAAGGCACTGTATTTTAGGTCTCACTTTATTTGCAGGGAATATTGAGTTTTTTTCTTTGTATCTCATTTGCTGTTCTATTAAAAGGCCAGCCCAGCTTGAGATGAGATTAGAAATGAATGTCCCTACTCACTGTTCTCTTATTAAGTTGAAGGGAAATTATTCTTAGTGTTGTCTTCTTTTAACCACTGTTTTTCTTGTGAAGGTGTTTGACTGTTCTTTTTTTTTTTTTGATGAGAGCAGAAATTAGGTTAACTTTCCTCAAACTAGTGTTTGTTATTTTTTTAACATAAATGTAATATTTTGTTTAGCTAATTCTTATTTTTGTGCTCTTTTATTTTGTCTGGCAGGGTCATGGCTACATTAGGAATGACTGAGAGAAGCCTCTGTCTTTGCTACACCCCTGCACTGTTGTTGATAGAACATGTAGCACACTAGAGGAAACGGCAACTAAACTTCATCCCCAGTGCCACTTTATGGACACACGTCCAAGTGTACTCTGATCGAGTGCCTGATTATGGCAGGATGAGTGTCAGCTGATGATAATGATGGCGAAAAAGCAAGATGTTAAGTCACCCACATACAACCTTATTGTGGTGGGTTTGTCAGGAACTGAGAAAGAGAAGGGCCAGTGTGGCGTGGGTAAGTCCTGTCTGTGCAACCGCTTTGTGCGCCCCAGCGCCGATGACTTCTATCTGGACCACACGTCAGTGCTGAGCACCAGTGACTTTGGGGGTAGAGTGGTTAACAATGACCATTTCCTGTTCTGGGGGGAGGTGGGGCGGGTGGTGGAGGAGGGGCCGGAGTGCAGGATGCATGTGGTGGAGCAGACAGAGTTCATTGATGACCAGACGTTCCAGCCACACCGCAGCACTGCCATGCAGCCCTACATCAAGAGGGCGGCCTCCACCAAGCTGGCCTCTGCAGAGAAGCTGATGTACTTCTGCACGGACCAGCTGGGGCTGGAGCAGGACTTTGAGCAGAAGCAGATGCCCGAGGGCAAGTTACAGGCTGACGGGTTTGTGCTCTGTATGGACGTCAGTAGGGGGATGAACCGCAACTTTGACGACCAGTTGAAGTTTGTCACAAACCTTTACGGTCATCTGAGCAAAACAAAGAAGCCCATTGTGCTGGTCTTAACCAAGTGTGATGAGGGGGTTGAACGCTACATCAAAGATTCTCACACCTTTGCCATCACTAAAAAGAGTCTTCCAGTAGTGGAGACATCTGCACGCTCTAACATCAATGTTGACCTAGCCTTCCTTACTTTGGTGCAACTCATTGATAAGAGCAGGGGCAAACCCAAGATCATTCCTTACTTTGAGGCCCTCAAGCTTCAGAGTCAACAGATAGCCTTGGCTAAAGACCGATACGAATGGCTAGTCAACCGCATAGTGAAGAACCACAATGAGACCTGGCTTAACACCAGCAGACGCATGCACACCTCTTCAGAGTTCAATGAATACGTCTTTCTGGAGGGTACAGCAAAATGCAAGAAGCTCTTCCAGCAGCTGGTGTACCGTCTGAAACAGGAGCACATTGAGAGACGTCGGAAAATCTATCTGAGCACTCTTCCTCTAGCACTTAGCTCCCTGGTGCCTGACCTGGATGAGATCGACCAGCTGAGCTGGTCTGGGGTTCAGAAGGTCCTGGAGTCCAAGCAGCACTTTGCCCACTGGTTTGTAGTTCTGGAGGACTCTCCATGGGAGGACACGTCTCACATAGACAACATGGAGGATGAGCGCATCCCCTCAGACCTGCTGGAAACGTTACCAGCCGAGGACATTTTCGACGCCCACCTGGAGCACCTGAGGAATGAGTGCAAGCGGGCTGAGATGAGGCAGGAGTTCAAGCACAAGTTGGCCTGTTCTCCCTTTGTCACGCCTGGCAAGCCCTGGGAAGAGGCCCGCAGCTTCATCATGAATGAAGACTTCTACCAATGGTTGGAGGAATCAGAGTACCTGGACCTCTACAACCGCCACCAGAAAGAGATCATCGGCCACGCTAAAGAGGACTTCCAGGAGCTTCTGCTGGAGTATTCCGAGCTCTTCTATGAGCTGGAGGTGGACGCAAAGCCCAGCAAGGAGAAGATGGGGGCCATCCAGGATGTTTTAGGGGAGGAGCAGCGGTTCAAAGCCCTGCAGAAGCTTCCAGCTGAGAGAGATGCTCTGGTATTGAAGCATATTCACTTTGTCTACCACCCCACCAAGGAGACCTGTCCCAGCAGCCCACAGTGTGGAGACTTCAGGATAGAGCAGCTCCTGGCCTCACGCTTCCCAACATGCTACCCATTCTTCAACGTGAAGTCTTATTTTGGAGATATTAAAGCGGACCGCATCAACCTTGTGATATTGGGCAAAGACGGACTGGCTAGGGAGTTTGCCAATGAGATCAGAGCTCTCTGTACCAATGACGACCGGTATGTGTTGGATGGGAAGATGTATGAGCTCACCCTGCGACCTATCGAGGGCAATGTACGACTTCCTGTTAACTCCTTCCACACTCCCACCTTCACACCCCATGGGTGCCTGTGTCTGTACAACTCAAAAGAGTCCCTAACCTACGTCGTAGAAAGCATTGAAAGGTTGCGGGAGTCAACAATCGGTAGAAGGGACAGCCATATAGCTCAGCTTTTAACATCTCTGCTCTTGGTTACTAAAAGGGGTGTAGGGACCTATGCCGATATTGGGGGAGAAACTGCTTTAGGTCTGATAACACAGGGACAGCAGGTAGCAAGGAGATTGCAGTGTAGCTTCCTCGACCCAGCTTCACCTGGTGTGGGCTATGGGCACAATGTGAATGAGAGTCAGATCAACCAAGTATTGAGAGGTCTTCTGGACTCTAGAAGGAGCTCATCTTTCAGTAGCAGCTCCCCACCTCTGCCCCCTCAAACTCCAGGTCCCAGAGACTCTCCCCACCAGCCCAGCCCAGAGGCAGACATCCGCATCGTCATGTGCTTGATGTGTGGAGACAACTATGACGTGGAACAGCTCCTCTCTCCCTTCCTACTGCCTCAGCACTGCAGGCCAACATCCAACAGTGGCACCTCGGTGATACTGGAGCAGACAGTGGGACCTCACAAACAGGTGATTGAGCTCTCTCTCCTTTCCTACCACGCCTCCTTCTCCCTGAGGAAGAGCAGATTAGTGCATGGCTACATCGCTGTGTACTCAGCCCGCCGCAAGGCCTCTCTGGAGACCCTGTGTGCCTTTCTATGTGAGG
The DNA here is from genome assembly GCF_002021735.2 of Oncorhynchus kisutch. NCBI lineage: Eukaryota > Metazoa > Chordata > Actinopteri > Salmoniformes > Salmonidae > Oncorhynchus > Oncorhynchus kisutch. The sequence continues at coordinate 16,680,758 of NC_034201.2, read as the reverse complement.
TCCAGGACATCATTCCTGTTCAGCTGCTGGCTGTGGGGGAGAGCCAGGTGGAGCTCACAGAAAGTGAGTCTGCCAGAGAGCAGCTGGTCCAGGGAGAGGAGCTGGCCCAAGAGATAGAAGGCAGGTTCAACAGTGTGGTGTGTGGATCAGGAGGGGTGGTGGGTGGCTTGCACAGGATGGAGATGTTTCATCCCTTCCTGATGGAGGTGGTGGAGAAACGCAACATCGTGGAGGCCACTCACATGTATGATAACGTGGCTGAGGCCTGCATTAACGAGACTGCCTACTCCCCTCGCTGTAGCTCACCCAGCACTGGCACTATGTTCCTAGATTCTGACATGGATGACGTGGAGCCCTCCCCACCTTACTACGACGGCACACTCACCTCCCATGGTGGGAGCCTCAACCTGCCTGACCTGGACTCCAGCGATGTCTCTGTCATCTCTGACATCAGCTCCTTTGAGAACAAGCTCAATAGCAAAGCCCCGCCCCAGGTGAGACCCAAGCCCTCTGTGACCTTTGACTTCCGGAAGGTGGGCAGAAACCCCTACAACACAGACACCATGGGTCACCGTCGCTCCCTGCCCTCCGCTGTGACATGGGTGCCAGGTGGGGACGGAGGTTACGACCCCTCGGACTATGCAGAGCCCATGGATGCTGTGTCCAAGCCCCGGCCCAGCAACGAGGAGATCATCTACTCTGTGCCCCATGACAGCACGCAGGGCAAGATAATCACCATCCGCAACGCCAACAGGATGCACGCCAACGGGAACGGCTCAGACAGTGAGGCGGACAGCAGCTCCTTGGAGCGCCGCAGGAAGTTCTCAGCGGCGGGGGTGAAGCCACGGCTCTACCGCGACCGCTCTAAACGCCTGGGCAAGTTCAGCAGCTTCCGCACCAGCTTCATTGGCAGCGAAGACGAGATGGGGGCTCTGCCAAAAACCAAGGAGGATGATTTCGGAACCCTGAAAGGAGACATCATCAATGAGGAGGGAGAGGACCCCAAGAAGAGGAACATTCTGAAGAGCCTGCGGCGAACTGCCAAGGTATGTGTTACTTCAGTTAGTAGTCTCCCCTTAACTGCTAATGCGTAAACACTATTCTTTTCAGGCTTGAAAGACTATTCTCTTTCAATTGTAGGTAATTGGCCAGCTTTGATACGATTAACGTGGTTAAGTAAAGACAACATGGTTCATTTGATTTTTCATGTAATCTCTTTACTTTTAAAAACCTTTTTTAGTGGGTAATTGCTTGATTGTTTTACTCAATTGTTTTACTCAAAATGTTAATATGCTATTCATAGAAAGTACGTTATTCATGTTGGAATTTTAAGAAGAAAGCAGCCTCTATTTCAGAGTTACTGAGACACTTGAAACGACAGCTGTTGATTCTGATGCTGAATACATAAAGGCAAATCTTGCAGCTGACAAGCTGAATAAACATAGTGTTGAGATAATGTACAGAAATCTAATGTAGACGTCTGTGGTCATTAACAATGTCAACATTCCTGTGTTTCTCTGCAGAAAACCAGACCAAAGCCTCGGTCCTCTATTCCCAAGCCCCTGGAGAGCAGCTACTTCGGGGTGCCCCTGGTCAACGTGGTGTCCCCAGACAGACCTATCCCACTCTTCATTGACAAGTGTGTCCGCTTTATTGAGACCACAGGTGGGTCACTATTTTCTTTCTCCTCTTCTCCCCTGTGTTTGTTCATGTGTATATTTGTCTGATTCATTATGTTATTTGACTTGGATGCTGTGCAAAACATACAAAGAATATTATTCATTGATAATACGTTTATTCTGAGGTAAATCTGTGTTGCTGAAGGATTAAACTGTAATGTCTTCTTGTTGCACTGTGATTGTTTTTCCTTACAATACTCACATTATGTGGTTGTGTAATTTCAATATGATATACTTTAAGTCGTTCTGGGTGAGGGCGTTAGTTCTTCTTGGCTTATTAAATGTAAATAGAAGAAAAATAACTACACTACAGCAAATGCAGCCAATGATCAACTGCTGTACTGCAGCAGTGTCCTGTACTGTACTGCAGCAGTGTCCTGTACTGTACTGCAGCAGTGTCCTGTACTGTACTGCAGCAGTGTCCTGTACTGTACTGCACCAGTGTCCTGTACTGTACTGCACCAGTGTCCTGTACTGTGCTGCAGCAGTGTCCTGTACTGTGCTGCAGCAGTGTCCTGTACTGTGCTGCAGCAGTGTTCTGTACTGTGCTGCAGCAGTGTACTGTGCTGCAGCAGTGTACTGTGCTGCAGCAGTGTACTGTGCTGCAGCAGTGTACTGTGCTGCAGCAGTGTGCTGTGCTGCAGCAGTGTGCTGTGCTGTGCTGCAGCAGTGTCCTGTGCTGTGCTGCAGCAGTGTCCTGTGCTGTGCTGCAGCAGTGTCCTCATTGACTTTACTGGAAATGGTTGATGCATAATGCAGATGGTGGTTTCCATCTCTGTCTCTCTGCAGGTCTCAACACAGAGGGGCTCTACAGGGTGAGCGGGAACAAGTGTGAGATGGAGAGTATGCAGAGGCAGTTTGACCAGGGTGAGTTGCTGTACCCAGTCATGTCTGTCTGGTCTAAAACAATGTACCAGACCCACAGAGGGATCGACTACTTGCCACACTGTCTGTCCCCAGTACCTGGACTAACCCTGATTAGTTATGTGGCTAATCAATATATAGACACATGAGCTGCAGAGGAAATGATGACGTAAACTAAATATATTTAGAACAGTGACAAAATGACTACCTCTGACACACTATCCCTATTATTTTCTCTTTCCCTCCTTCTCCTCCCTCTTATCTATTTTTCTCTCCCTTCCCTTCCCCTCACCTCCCTCTTCTTCTCTCTCCTCTTTAATTTCTTCTTCTACATCTCACTTTCCTTTACGTCTCTTCTTCCCTCTTTATCTCCCTCTCTACCTCTCTCCCCCTGTAGACCATGGGCTGGACCTGGTGGAGAAGGACTTTGCCATCAACACGGTGGCTGGGGCTCTGAAGGCCTTTTTCTCTGAGCTGCCAGAGCCCCTGGTGCCCTGCATCCTGCAGGTGGAGCTGCTTGAGGCCTTCAGTAAGACACGGAGCTGGCTGGGGTTAAGGAGTGGTTTTGGGGTTCTGGAGGGTTCAGTAAGACGTGTAGCTAGCTGGGGTTAGGGATGAGGTACTGGGGTTCTGAAGGGTTCAGTAAGACACAGAGCTGGCTGGGGGTTAAGGAGTGGTTTTGGGGTTCTGGAGGGTTCAGTAAGACACAGCTGGTTGGGCTTAAGGAGTGGTTTTGGGGGTCTGGAGGGTTCAGTAAGACATGGAGCTAGCTGGGGTTAGGGATGAGGTACTGGGGTTCTGAAGGGTTCAGAAAGACATGGAGCTGGTTGGGGTTAGGGATGGGGCTACTGGGGTTCTGGGTGGGGGTACAGGGGTTCTGGGGGGTTCAGAAAGACATGGAGCTGGCTGGGGTTAGGGATGGGGGTACTGGGGTTCTGGAGGGTTCAGAAAGACATGGAGCATGGTAAGATTCTTGTGCTTGTGAAAGTATCAGGTTATTACAGGCTAAGGGTTTGGGGAGGACCTCTCATAGAGGGGTGGATGAGGATATACAGTTGAAGTCGCGGAAGTTTACATACACCTTAGCCAAATACATTTAAACTCAGTTTTATACAATTCCTGACATTTAATCCTAGTAAGAATTCCCTGTCTTAGGTCAGTTAGGATCACCACTTTATTTTAAGAATGTGAAATGTCAGATTAATAGTAGAGTGATTTTATTTCAGCTTTTATTTCTTTCATCACATTCCCAATGGGTCAGAAGTTTACATACTCTCAATTAGTATTTGGTAGCATTGCCTTTAAATTGTTTAACTTGGGTCAAATGTTTCGGGTAGCCTTCCACAAGCTTCCCACAATAAGCTGGGTGAATTATGGCCCATTCCTCCTGACAGCTGGTGTAACTGAGTCAGGTTTGTAGGCCTCCTTGCTCACACACGCTTTTTCAGTTCTGCCCACAAATGTTCTATAGGATTGAGGTCAGGGCTTTGTGATGGCCACTCCCAATACCTTGTTGCCCTTAAGCCATTTTGCCACAACTTTGGAAGTGTGCTTGGGTTCATTGTCCACTTGGAAGACCCATTTGCGACCAAGCTTTTTCTTCCTGACTGATGTCTTGAGATGTTGCTTCAATATATCCACATAATTTTCCTTCCTCATGAAGCCATCTATTTTGTGAAGTGGACCAGCCCCTCCTGCAGCAAAGCACAGCCACAACATGATGCTGCCACCCCCGTGCTTCACGGTTGGGATGGTGTTCTTTTACTCCAAACATAACGATGGTCATTATGACCAAACAGTTATATTTTCTGTTTCATCTGACCAGAGGAAATTTCTCCCAAAAGTACGATCTTTGTACCCATGTGCAGTTACAAACCGAAGTCTGGCTTTTTTATGGCGGGTTTGGAGCAGTGGCTTCTTCCTTGCTGAGCGGCCTTTCAGGTTATGTCGCTATAGGACTCGTTTTACTGTGGATATAGATACTTTTGTACCTGTTTCCTCCAGCATCTTCACAAGGTCTTTTGCTGTTGTTCTGGAATTGATTTGCTCTTTTCACACCACAGTATGTTCATCTCTAGGAGACAGAATGCGTCTCCTTCCTTCATCAATTAGCATATCAGAAGCTTCTAAAGCCATGACATCATTTTATGGAATTTTCCAAGCTGTTTAAAGGCACAGTCAACTTAGTGTATGTAAACTTCTGGCCCACTGAAATTGTGATACAGTGAAATAATCTGTCTGTAAACAATTGTTGGAAAGATTACTTGTGTCATGCACAAAGTAGATGTCCTAACCGATGTGCCAAAACTATAGTTTGTTAACAGGACATTTGTGGAGTGGTTAAAAAAGGAGTTTTAATGACTCCAACCTAAGTGTATGTAAACTTCCGACTTCAACTGTTTGTATACTAATATGTATGTAGGTATGTACACTACATGACCAAAAGTATGTGGACACCTGCTTGTTGAACATCTGCTTGTTGAAAATCATGGGCAATAATATGGAGTTGGTCATGTTGGAACATTGCTGTGGGGACATGATTCCATTCAGCCACAAGAGCATTAGTGAGGTCGGCACTGATGTTGGGCGATTAGGCCTGGCTCACAGTCTGCGTTCCAATTCATCCCAAAGGTGTTCGATGGGGTTGATATCAGGGCTCTGTGCAAACCAGTCAAGTTGTTCCACACCGATCTCGACAAACCAGAATGTCATTATATTTCCCTTCAGTAGAACTAAGGGGCTTATCCTGAACCATGATAAACAGCCCCAGACCATTATTCTTCCTCCACCAAAGTGTACAGTTGGCACTATATATTGGGGCAGGAAGTGTTCTCCTGGCATCCGCCAAACCCAGATTAGTCGGTCGGACTGTCAGATGGCGACGCATGATTCATCACTCCAGAGAACGCGTTTCTACTGCTCCGGTGTATAATGGCGTCGAGCTTTACACCACTCCAGCCGACACTTGGCATTCGGTTTGTAACTGCACATGGGGACAAAGATCGTACTTGTGTGCGGCTGCTCGGCCATGGAAACCCATTTCATGAAGCTCCCAACGAACCGTTCTTGTGCAGATGTTGCTTCCAGGGTCAGTTTGGAACTCCGTAGTGAGTGTTGCAACCGAGGACAGATTATTTTTACATGCTAGGCGCTTCAGCACTCTAAGGTCCCGTTCTGTGAGCTTGTGTGGCCTACCATTTTGCGGCTAAACAGTTGCTGCTCCTAGACATTTCCACTTCACAATAGCAGCACTTACAGTTGACCGGGGCAGCTCTCTAGCAGGGCAGAAATTTGATGAACTGACTTGTTGGAAATGACGTATGACGGTGCTAAGTCACTGAGCTCTTCAGTAAGGCTATTCTACTGCCAAACATTTGTCTATGGAGACTGCCTGGCTGTGTGGCTGAAATAGCCGAATCCAATCATTTGAATGGGTGGCCACATACTCGTGTGTGTGTATATATAGCGTGTGTATGTAGTGCTGCATATGGAGTAACAGATGGAGTAACAGTGTTGATAACATATGAGTCATAGCGTTGACCCCTTCCCTCCCTCCTGTGTGTGTGTGTGTGCGCAGAGATCAACGACAGGGAACAGAGGCTGTACACCATGAAGGATGTACTGAGGAGGTTCCCCAGGGAGAACTATGACGTCTTCAGATTTGTCATGAGCCACTTACACAAGTGAGTGCAGATCAGACTGGCTAACTGTTCCATTCTATGACCTTGGCCCTGACTGCATTGTGACTGAAACCATTTGCATTTTTTGTAACATGTATCATCAAGTAGCTCTTACACCTGTGTAATAATGTTATTACACTAGTAGCTGTTGTCATGCTGTTGTTGATGGAGATGTATTGTGTTGTCTCTCCCAGGGTGAGCCAGCTGAGCAGACAGAACCTGATGACCAGTGAGAATCTGTCCATCTGTTTCTGGCCCACTCTGATGCGGCCAGACTTTACCACCATGGACGCCCTGACGGCCACGCGGACCTACCAGACAATCATCGAGACCTTCATCCACCAGTGTGCTTTCTTCTTCTACAACCAGCCCCTCCTGGACTCCCCCACTGGCCTGGCTGGCCTCCGTGCCTCCCCCACCACCACCCTCACCGGGGGCTCTGCCTATTCCTGCTACCACTCCTCCCCTCCCTCCACCGCCACGCACTTCAGCCCCCTGCAGCAGTCGCCCCCCACCACCCCCCAGTCTCCCCTGCAGTCCCTCCTGACCCCCCTCCACCAACACCCCCACCATACCCCCACCGAGCAAGAGACACTGTGAGAGACACTGAGAAGGGAACAGATGCTGCACCCCTGATCTGATGCTGCTGCACCCCTGATCTGATGCTGCTGCACCCCTGATCTGATGATGCTGGACCTTAGTCACTTACACACACACACACACACCAAAACATACATACTTGATAGTACATTGTTCGGTCGTCGATAATAACATGTTAACAGAGAGAGGAGACGATTAGTGTTTGACAAATAAACTTGCCACTTGTGAACAGCATCCTGCTGCCCCGTCCCTGTCACCTGTGTGCCAATGCAGATCACCATGCTGACCCGTCCCTGTCACCTGTGTGCCAATGCAGATCACCATGCTGACCCGTCCCTGTCACCTGTGTGCCAATGCAGATCACCATGCTGACCCGTCCCTGTCACCTGTGTGCCAATGCAGATCACCATGCTGACCCGTCCACTCCACCCCCTATAGCCCCTGATAACCTACGACTCACTCACAGGGGGGCTGGGGGCAGAACAAAGTGGGTTCATTGTTACAGTAAGCATCTCTCTGCCAACCAACCGTTCTTACCCTAACACTATGATTTTTTTTTAAGTCCAAGCCTCCATGTCAAGCTGGAAGATATGATTTGTGCCCATCACCATGTTTTTATTTGTGAATAATAGTTTTTAAAATGTTCTGTTTGTTAATGAAAGTAGCCACTGGATGTATGGACTGTGCCTCTCTCAGGGCTGTAGTTGGTAACGTACACACAGCCGTGAGGGGAGCCTCCCTGTCTGCCTGTAGGGCCCCTGCTAGGGGGTTGAGGTGGGGACATCCAGGGATGCACTTTAATGGTCAGAATGTTGTAGAGGTTTTGTTTTTAAAAGGGGTTTGTTAGGTCAGAATGTTTTAGTGTGCTGAGTTCACAGCTCAAGGAACCATACCCATTGCCTCTCATAAGGGTCCTTTGCAGATCAAAACGTTGTTTACATCCAAACCCTTGTTTTTGTATCCTCATACTTATCTGAAGCACTTTTAAATTGTAGTGTTAAGTTCCATGAAATGCAACCTTGATCAATTGACTAGTTTGTTTTAATGTCCGCGTGGGCGTGGCAGTAGTAAAGAGACTCGTTAACACAATCCTGTTATTATATGTGTTATTTTCGAGGATTCAGGGCTCACTTTATAACCCCATGGAAAACCCAACCATTAATATTGGTTTCATATTCCTTTTAGCCATGCTATAAATAGTTCTGAGCATGCAGGTTTCAATAGCCTGGAGTTTCCCCTCTTTTTAGGACTGATGTTGCTTTACTGATGTTTTGACTAAGGAAGTCACCTGGTTTGAGTGGTAGTGTTTAGGAAAGTGAGTTTGAGCCAGGGTCAGTTAATCAGACCCTTTAGGATCCAGGAGAGGAATGCTCTTGGTTGAGATGTCAGATCCACTCCATAAGTTAGGGGTTCATGATTAAATTGGCCACATTGATGATTGATTATGGGGAATGATTGACAGTAACATCAGACAGTAGCATGACAAGGGCGAGGTTAGTCATACTGGGGGTGGCAGGTAGCCTCGAGCTGACAAGGTAAAAATCTGTCGTTCTGCCCATGAACAAGGCAGTTAACCCACTGTTCCTAGGCTGTCATTGAAAATAAGAATTTGTTCTTAAATAAATGAAGGTAAAATAAATCAAAATACCAGGCCAGGCCTCTACACGTACTGTGTCTGTCCCACTGTGCTATCTGGTGGCCATGGAAACCACTGCCCTATTGCAAAATGATAGGTTGCTGGATATGTTGCTGTGGGTATCTAGCCAATTGAGCTCTTTGTACTCATCTAATATTAAGGACCTTAAACTGAGGCAAGGTGTGCATACAGAAAACACTGCCACTGCAATTAACTACAGTACAGTAATAACAGTATAGTATATCCTATAGAGATGGAGCACGTGTGTCTGGACTCATGCTCAGGAATGTCAACCAAGCAAGAGTAACTACTGTAGCTCCAGTATACTATGGGGTTTATGTTGGTGTTTAACTGTCCTCTCTCTTGTAGAAAACAAACATGCAGTCAATGTAAAGTAGTTGAATGAATACTCCTACTATATTCTGGATTCTTCTATCAGATGAATGTTGCCCCATGAGAGGAGTGCCACTGGCATCTTCTGGGGATGATGGAGGATTGGCCAGGAGGCATGGCTGTACTCGATGTCAGCCATCTTGGATGTTGCTCATGCTGCCAGTTCAGAACAGATCAGTCAAAGCTATTGGTTGTAATGAGGGTCAACTAATTAATACTTGGGATCACTCTCTGGTACTTATCTTTGGGGTTTTCCTGCTGTGGGAGGCAGTTATCTCTGATGGACTAACGCTGCAGTGACTCCTCACCCAGTCCAGGGCAGTGCAGTACAGTATTACCAGACGCACAAAAGATCAGATGGTGAGATGGATAGGGAAACAAACTGTCCCAATAGAATGTGTCTTTGGCTCAGAGGACCTACGTGGCTGCATCACTTCATTTTCTACACAACTCTGACAGATCTGCTGGGAAATGGGAGAGAAGAAGAAGAGATTCTACTATAGTAAAATGGTTGTTTATTTGTATGTTAGGGGGTCTAACACTTTGCCCTTTAGTCAATGGTAGGAAACATTTTTTGTGTGTATTTCAATGATTGAAAGTCAATTTTTACAATTTTGTGAATGGTTTAAGGCCACTTCAGTTTAGTGCATGATTTAAGAACACACCAAGGGAGAAGGTTCAACCATTTTCATTATTTTAAAACAGGAAATTAGTGTGAGAACAATGAAAGTGAAATACAGTAGCTTAAAACAAGTGAAAGATGAAGTACTGTGCATCTACAGCAAACCATGTAATTTGTCTGACTGAGAATGGTGTAATGAAGATGAAGGCCTTATGTGATCTGTATCATAGTTAATAAATTAAATATCGTAAAATTGTCCAGACCTCCTGTGATTCTCTGTGTGCATGAACACACCACTTCCCTAATCATGGAGCTGTAACGGTTCTCTTGTGGTGAAGGAGAGTCGGACCAAAATGCAGCGTTGTGATGATTCATGTTATTTTAATAAAGGATAAAACTATACATGAAGAAACTACCAAAATAATGAAATGTGAAAACTGAAACAGTCCTATCTGGTGCAAACACAGAGACAGGAACAATCACCCACAAACACACAGTGAAACCCAGGCTACCTAAATATGGTTCCCAATCAGAGACAATGACTAACACCTGCCTCTGATTGAGAACCATATCAGGCCAGACATAGAAATAGACAAACAAGACATCCAACATAGAATGCCCACTCAGATCACACCCTGACCAACCAAAACATAGAAACATACAAAGTAAACTATGGTCAGGGTGTGACAGGAGCAAAATGTACAGGAAGATCTCACTGCGTGTTTGTTCTATTATAATTGTATTGCCTCTTTAGCTGTCATTCTGTGACAGGAGATTTATTTGTGATATTAAAACAAAGTATATTTGTACACACTCCATACGTGAACGTTATTTCACTATAAGGTATTGCTTCTCAATCTCAAACCCATATTTCTAACCTTTAGGTATGGTTATTTCAGAGAGAGCGAGAACCCCATCGAGGTAAAGAGGTGAAACTCTGCTCGTGTGGGTTAAATAATTGGGGACCATTGAAGGTGCCATTGAAACACATCAATAATTCACTGTCGACATCTACAGCTTGTCAAGCGTGACTGCTCTGGGTAACTACTACTCTGTCTCATCAGGTTTCACTGTTTACTATCTGAATCATCTGATGCCACCTGGTGGTTTTATAACTATAGTGCCGCACCACCGTCATACTTAAAAAAAATATATATATATATATATATATATATATATATATATATATATTTAACCTGGCTATGATGTCACTGAATCATACTGAGGTGGAGTGCTCACATATTCACTCAATCTCTCCCTATCCCAGTCTGTTGTCCCCACGGTTTCAAGATGTCCACCACTGACCCTGTACCCAAGAAAGCAAAGGTAACTGAACTAAATTACTATCGCTCTGTAGCACTCACTTCTGTCATCAAAAATGCTTTGAGAGACTAGGCAAGGGTCATATCACCTCTACCTTACCTGACACCCTAGACCCACTTCAATTTGCTTACTGCCCCAAAAGATCCACAGACGATGCAATCGCCATCACAACTGCCCTATCCTATCTGGACAAGAGGAATACCTATGTAAGAATGCTGCTCATTGACTATACTGCTCATCTGAACCTCACCCTGTGCAACTGGGTCCTGGACTTCCTGACAGGCCGCCCCCAGGTGTTGAAGATAGGAAACAACACCTCCACAAGGATGTGTGCTCAGCCCCCCCCCCCCTGTACGCCCTGTTCACCCATGACTGCGGGGCCACGCACGCCTCCAACTCAATCATCAAGTTTGCAGACGACACAACAGTAGCATTACCAACAACAATGACGAGACAGCCTACAGAGAGGTGAGGAGGGCCCTGGGAGTGTGGCGCCAGGAATATAACCTCTCACCCAACATCAACAAAACTAAGGAGCTGATTGTGGACTTCAGGAAACAGCAGAGGGAGCACCCCCCTATCCACATCGACGGGACCACAGTGGAGAAGGTGGAAAGCTTCAAGTTCCTCTGTGCACACATCACTGACAAACTGAAATGGTCCACCCACACAGACAGTGTGATGAAGAAGGTACAACAGCGCAGAAATTTGTCTTGGCACCTACAACCATCACAAACTTTTACAGATGCACAATTGAGAGAATCCTGTCTGGCTGTATCACTGCCTGGTATGGCAACTGCACTGCCCGAAAACGCAGGACTCTCCAGAGGGTGGTGCGGTCTGCCCAAGCTACCTGCCCTCCAGGACACCTATATACCGATGTCACAGGAAGGCCAAAAAGATAATCAAGGGCAACAACCACCTGAGCCACTGCCTGTTCGCCCCGCAATCATCCAGAAGGCGAGGTCAGTACAGGTGCATCAAAGCTGGGACCGAGAGACTGAAAAACAGCTTCTATCTCAAGGCCATCAGATTGTTAGATAGTCATCACTAGCACATTAGAGGCTGCTGCATAGACTTGAAATCAATGGCCATTTTAATAATGGAACACTAGTCACTTTAATAATGTTGACATATTTTGCATTACTCATCTCATATGTATATACTGTATTCTATCCTACTGTATCTTAGTCTATGCTGCTCTGACATTGCTCGTCCATATATTTATATATTCTTAATTCCATTCCTTTTCTTTAGATTGTGTGTATTGTTAGATATTACTGCCCTGTTGGAAACACAAGCATTTCGCTACACCCGCAATAACATCTGCTAAACACGTGTATGTGACAAATTAAATTTGATTTGAGGTAACCTTGTTGACTGATTCTTCATGATTGCTCACAGTGCTTGACTGGGACATCCTTAGGCTCCTATGGATTAAATGACTTGGAAATGTCTTCCACAAAAGATGTCAGGTGTATGAAGTTCAACCATGAGTTTAAAGGGGAGACAGTTGAGTTCCAGACATACCAGTATATTGATACGATAGTAGCATAGATCCAGTCTCTCTAATTAGCATGCCTGTGTGATGATGGTTGACAGAAGGGAAAGTGAACCACGTACATTATCAACTAAAATGGCTCTGATTAGAATGTCATGCACACACTGTGTGTGTCTGTAGCAGCAATATGTGTGTAATTATGCCTTTGTGCAATGTGCATGTATGTGTATTTACCATTGATCAGGATCTTGAGGGCCCTTCAGGGCTGGTAAGTATGGTCCTCCTCTATGTTAAACTGAGGCTGAAGTGATGTGAAGGAGCTCTGTCTGCCTGCACCTCCTCTCCCCGCTGTTTCCTTCCCTGCTAATTACTAATACAGATGCACCCATGCCTCGTTTATCAGATTAAATACAGAAACGCCTGCTATGGCGCTTGGCATGAGATTGAATCTGCGTTATTATGAAATTGTAAGGAAAGCGTATGCACTGAATTGTTGTACTGTTCCTTATGCTGTGTGTACACAATACAGTATATGCCTCCTGGATTTGATTCTATCAGCGTTTTATGCTGTCAGCAGATGAGGTTGCCTTTTCAGTTTGCTTGCGGAAAGGCCAGGGCTGACTTCAGATCAGATGTTTCACTCATGATCACTGTCCATTACTATACCACATGATCATCCCTTACAATGGAAAGATGTACACAGTCAAACCACTGCTACTGTAAGTTATTGGGAACCCCTACCTAAGTCTTTTCCAAATCACATTGGATGTATCATATTACGCAATTCTTTTGCTAATCCTACTTGAATCCTACAAGGAATCAGATATTTCCTTTGTAGGTGGTTTGAAGTCAGATACAAATCTGATTCCTGGCCATGTGACTTGTGTCTGAGCAGTCAAATCTGATTTATTTGCCCTCTAGTAGTTTCTAGACTGTTATTTGGCATATCTTGTTGCTTGCTAGCTACTCTGTTGACAGTTTAACAAGAACATGTGGTAGCCAACTAGCTTGTTAATAGTTTACAAACAAATGAGTGAAAGTGCTAGAACGCTAAAACGCTAGAAGCTACCTAGCTAGCTAGTTGACTGGTTGCCAAAAATGACTTGTTTTGAAAGTTGGATCATTTTATCCTTTGAGGCTTTAAAAGTGGTCTTACACTATGATGTTGAACATTCAAAGCAACTGGGAAACATCCATGGCAGCCATTGTTGTCACTTTAGCTTGCTACACAACTTCTGAGTGATTGGAAGCAGGAGCACCACCACCAATCAGTCTACACCACTGCAACACACCCGTTGTTACTATGTCAACTACCGTAGCCATGTAAGCAAATGACTGCTGTCTGAACACACACTCAAATCTGATTTGGTCACTTGCAACTTGCTGTTTGGACAGACAATATTCCAAAACAAAATAAAACTGATTTGAGCATTTAGGCCTGCAGTGTGAACAAGGCTTAAGTTCTTCTGGTGATTGGCATGTTAGGAGGCTCACACTTACTATACATCCCTGCTAGCAGGACTGATAGTCAGCAGAGGGAACAGAGAACACTGCAGATCTACATTGTACCTTCAGTGGAGCTTACATCAGCCTGCATGACCTTTGGAGTATTTGAGCATTTTTCACCGTTCATGACCTGAGAATGCTCTTTTGAGAGCCTTTTCTCTCCCCTGTGTGGGACTGCTGCATTAGGCAGCCCTGTCGGGCTTTATGCAGAGAGAAGTAAGGGGAGAATGTAGAATGTAGAATGTCACAGAGTTCACATGGTTGAACTTAAAGTTCCAATGCAGAGTCAACATCATTGGGAGGAAACCTGTTTGTTCACTGTTTGGTACATCTATGGTGCAAACATAATGAAAAGATATGTCTGCTTAGAGATATGTCACCAGGGATGGGCAACTCCAGTCCTCGGGGGCTGAAGTGGAGTCACTTTTTCCCCATCCCTAGCAAACACAGTGGATTAAACTAATTGCATTCTAAACTGACTATCATGATTAATTGATTATTGGAGTCAGGTGTGTTTGCTGGGGGAAAAGTGTGACACCAATCAGGCCCCAAGGACTGGAGACCATCCCTGCCTTTAAACCAGTGTTTCCCGACTCCAGTCCTCCAATACACAACAGTACACATTTTCTTTTAGCCCTGGACAAGCAAGACCTGATTCAACTTGTCAACGAATCATCAAGCCCTCAATGAGTTGAATGAGGTGAGTTTGTCTGGGGCTACAACAAATATGTGTGCTGTTGGGGGTACTGGAGGACTGGAGCTGGGAAACGCTGCCTCAAACATTAAATGTTACTTTACATAATCACTTGTAACAGCCTGTGGAAAGATAATAAAAACGGATGTATGCTGTGGAAGATAATGACACACATGCACAGTGACAATCTAGATAATTGGCAAACACACATTCATAGACGAGGCAGAATATCAGTGATGTACAGTACATCATTTGAGAGTTATAAAGAGAGTGTGACAGATATGAACTTATCAATGATGCCAGCAACCTTTTATATCTTCTTCTGAGGTCAAGAGCACAGGAAGTGCAGCCACGAGCTGCAAAACTCTACTGATCACTACTGAAAAGCCGGTGTAGTCTACCTGTAGTGTTTTGACTACTTATTCACTATACAAACAAGTAGTAAAAACTCTACCTAATTGCTAATGATGGCGTTGTGGAGCTTCCTGTCTGTCTGTCTGTCAAGATGAACGCTAGCTGGAGGGTGCTGCCCACGCAGGCCACTGCCACCAGGTGGCAGTAGAGAGGGATGAACAGAGGGCGGCAGCTCAGCAGCAACTGCAGATCTCAGAACAGCGCTACTGGGTCACTGTGGTTCTGAGGAGGTACGGCAAGGCTGGCTTTGAAGGAGCCACCCACAGATCTCTCAAACACTGGGTCCATCTCTAACCAGAATTGGTGGACTGTAAAGAGAATGGAAATACACAAGGCGTTTGAGTGTTTTAAAGATCCAATGCAGTCGTTTCTTATCTCAATATAAAATCATTCCTCGGTAACAATTAAGTACCTTACTGTGATTGTTTTCAATTAAAATGGTCAAAATAAACAATAATGGCAATTTCTCAAGCAAGAATTTTGATAGGACTGTCTGAGAGTGGTCTGAGTGGGTAAAGGAAAACTGAAAATTAGCTGTTATTTGAAGAGAGGTTTGGAACTCTCTTTCTTATTGGTCTATAACTAATTTACCACATTGTGATGTCACCAACTCCATCCCACCAAAACAGGCTGAAATTTCAGGCGGACTTTTCAAACAGCACTTATACTAAAAGGACATTATTTTTTCACAATTTCACAGTATTATTCCAACCAAAATCACATTTTTAAGCCAATCACTGATCTACAATTTGATAGAGCTTTGTTTTTGATGCAGTACATTAATAGACAACTAGGTGGGTGTTAAGATCTACATTCTTGGCCCCCCTTAAATCTGAACTCAGCCCGAGTGAATTCCAAGAGGTTAGGAGTCACCATGAAGCAGAACCTGGTATCCTACATGACCTCTAGGTGCTCTGAGACCAAGGGCCAATGGCTGTAAAGGTTTTAAATGATAGAGAAATCTAATATACGGCTCACTCTGACCTAAGTGGTGTCGACAACCTTGATTCATGTTTTGACCAGGGGCCCGGAACACTTAAAAAGGGTATTTATGCCTGCCTGCCCTTGAGGAGATTGACAGATTGCTACAAACCTCTCAGAGGAACATGCCTATCTCCCCATATGCATCTGTCTATTGTCTGTCTATTAAAGCTTTAAATATAGAAGTTGTTCTCCTTATCTTTGGGTTCCGCATTTTCCACACCTTGAGCAAATCAATTATTCCTGACATTGGTACAGCTTTCTGAAAATATAAACTGAACTGAAATGATGCATGTTCAAAAAAAGAGAAAAGAACAGAATGTACATATTTTCCCCGATGAGACTATAGTAACTGTTAGGTTTTTGTTTATGCAAAGCCTACTAAATGCATTTTATAATTCCCTAGAAAAAGCTACACAGCAATATCGAATGAAACCCTTAAATACAGAATAAAAACGTTCAATATTGTACGCAGTTCCATTACAAATCAAATCAAATCAAATTTATTTATATAGCCCTTCGTACATCAGCTGATATCTCAAAGTGCTGTACAGAAACCCAGCCTAAAACCCCAAACAGCAAGCAATGCAGGTGTAGAAGCACGGTGGCTAGGAAAAACTCCCTAGAAAGGCCAATACCTAGGAAGAAACCTAGAGAGGAACCAGGCTATGTGGGGTGGCCAGTCCTCTTCTGGCTGTGCCGGGTGGAGATTATAACAGAACATGGCCAAGATGTTCAAATGTTCATAAATGACCAGCATGGTCGAATAATAATAAGGCAGAACAGTTGAAACTAGAGCAGCAGCACAGTCAGGTGGAAGTTGAAACTGGAGCAGCAGCATGGCCAGGTGGACTGGGGACAGCAAGGAGTCATCATGTCAGGTAGTCAAATGGTCAACTGTTTGACCAGTATGGTCAAATGCCTTTCTCTGTAACATGGTAAATAATGAATTCCTTTTGATTATCCCAGGTAGAGCAACAGCTGTGTCCAATCAAACACCCAACAGAACTTCTGGCATTTCAGGTTGATGATCTGGGATTATATAGGTGGTATAGCTGCCTCCTTCCACTCTCAGTTGGTGTCTCTGTGTAAGTGGGTGTCTATGTGTGAGTTGGTGTCTCTGTGTAAGTGGGTGTCTCTGTGTAAGTGGGTGTCTCTGTGTAAGTGGGTGTCTCTGTGTGAGTGGGTGTCTCTGTGTAAGTGGGTGTCTCTGTGTAAGTGGGTTTCTCAGTGTGAGTGGGTGTCTCTGTGTGAGAGGGTTGTCTGTGTGAGTGGGTGTCTCTGTGTGAGAGGGTTCTCTGTGTGAGTGGGTGTCTGTGTGAGTGGGTGTCTCTGTGTAAGTGGGTGTCTCTGTGTGAGTGGGTGTCTCTGTGTGAGTGGGTGAACTGTGTGCCCTCCCCTTACCGCTCTCTCTGTCTAACCTCATCAGTGTTCTCTCTCTTCAAACACACATATGTGTACATACACACGTACACACCCAGCACATTCACATTCACTCCCTCAATTCACACAAGGTACACCATCTGCTGAAGACACATTTGACCTGTTTGAACTAAGAGAATATAGGAAACTCCCCACAACTCCCCACAGTTTCTCACTGTTGTCCTTCTCTCTATTGGGTTAAATATGCTTTATAAAGGATTTGTATCATATCCCTCACTGAAAAACCACGTGATTACATGTGACAACATGTAAAAGCAATGTGATAACATGACAACATGTTAAAGCAACGTGATAACATGACAACATGTTAAAGCAACGTGATAACATGTGACAACATGTAAAAGCAACGTGATAACATGTGACAACATGTAAAAGCAACGTGATAACATGACAACATGTAAAATAAACGTGATAACATGTGACAACATGTTAAAGCAACGTGATAACATGTGACAACATGTAAAAGCAACGTGATAACATGTGACAACATGTAAAAGCAACGTGATAACATGTGACAACATGTAAAAGCAACGTGATAACATGACAACATGTAAAACCAACGTGATAACATGTGACAACATGTAAAAGCAACGTGATAACATGACAACATGTAAAAGCAACGTGATAACATGACAACATGTTAAACCAACGTGATAACATGACAACATGTAAAAGCAACGTGATAACATGACAACATGTAAAAGCAATGTGATTACATGTGACAACATGTAAAAGCAACGTGATAACATGTGACAACATGTAAAAGCAACGTGATAACATGTGACAACATGTAAAAGCAACGTGATAACATGTGACAACATGTAAAAGCAACGTGATAACATGACAACATGTTAAACCAACGTGATAACATGACAAAATGTAAAAGCAACGTGATTACATGTGACAACATGTAAAAGCAATGTGATAACATGTGACAACATGTAAAAGCAACGTGATAACATGTGACAACATGTAAAAGCAACGTGATAACATGTGACAACATGTAAAAGCAACGTGATAACATGTGACAACATGTAAAAGCAACGTGATAACATGTGACAACATGTAAAAGCAACGTGATAACATGTGACAACATGTAAAAGCAACGTGATAACATGTGACAACATGTAAAAGCAACGTGATAACATGACAACATGTTAAACCAATGTGATAACATGACAACATGTAAAAGCAACGTGATAACATGTGACAACATGTAAAGGCAACGTGATAACATGACAACATGTCAAAGCAACGTGATAACATGACAACATGTAAAAGCAAAGTGATAACATGACAACATGCAAAATCAACGTGATAACGTGACAACATGTCAAAGCAATGTGATAACATGACAACATGTAAAAGCAAAGTAATAACATGACAACATGTAAAAGCAACGTGATAACATGACAACATGTAAAAGCAACGTGATAACATGTGACAACATGTAAAAGCAACGTGATAACATGACAACATGTAAAATAAACGTGATAACATGACAACATGTTAAAGCAACGTGATAACATGACAACATGTTAAAGCAACGTGATAACATGACATGTAAAAGAAACGTGATAACATGACAACATGTTAAAGCAACGTGATAACATGACAACATGTTAAACCAACGTGATAACATGACAACATGTAAAAGCAACGTGATAACATGTGACAACATGTAAAGGCAACGTGATAACATGACAACATGTCAAAGCAACGTGATAACATGACAACATGTAAAAGCAACGTGATAACATGACAACATGTAAAAGCAACGTGATAACATGACAACATGTAAAATAAACGTGATAACATGTGACAACATGTTAAAGCAACGTGATAACATGACAACATGTTAAAGCAACGTGATAACATGACAACATGTTAAAGCAACGTGATAACATGACAACATGTTAAAGCAACGTGATAACATGTGACAACATGTAAAAGCAACGTGATAACATGTGACAACATGTAAAAGCAACGTGATAACATGACAACATGTAAAATAAACGTGATAACATGTGACAACATGTTAAAGCAACGTGATAACATGTGACAACATGTAAAAGCAACGTGATAACATGTGACAACATGTAAAAGCAACGTGATAACATGTGACAACATGTAAAAGCAACGTGATAACATGACAACATGTTAAACCAACGTGATAACATGACAACATGTAAAAGCAACGTGATTACATGTGACAACATGTAAAAGCAACGTGATTACATGTGACAACATGTAAAAGCAACGTGATAACATGTGACAACATGTAAAAGCAACGTGATAACATGTGACAACATGTAAAAGCAACGTGATAACATGTGACAACATGTAAAAGCAACGTGATAACATGTGACAACATGTAAAAGCAACGTGATAACATGTGACAACATGTAAAAGCAACGTGATAACATGACAACATGTTAAACCAATGTGATAACATGACAACATGTAAAAGCAACGTGATAACATGTGACAACATGTAAAGGCAACGTGATAACATGACAACATGTCAAAGCAACGTGATAACATGACAACATGTAAAAGCAAAGTGATAACATGACAACATGCAAAATCAACGTGATAACGTGACAACATGTCAAAGCAATGTGATAACATGACAACATGTAAAAGCAAAGTAATAACATGACAACATGTAAAAGCAACGTGATAACATGACAACATGTAAAAGCAACGTGATAACATGTGACAACATGTAAAAGCAACGTGATAACATGACAACATGTAAAATAAACGTGATAACATGACAACATGTTAAAGCAACGTGATAACATGACAACATGTTAAAGCAACGTGATAACATGACATGTAAAAGAAACGTGATAACATGACAACATGTTAAAGCAACGTGATAACATGACAACATGTTAAACCAATGTGATAACATGACAACATGTAAAAGCAACGTGATAACATGTGACAACATGTAAAGGCAACGTGATAACATGACAACATGTCAAAGCAACGTGATAACATGACAACATGTAAAACCAACGTGATAACATGTGACAACATGTAAAAGCAACGTGATAACATGACAACATGTAAAATAAACGTGATAACATGTGACATGTTAAAGCAACGTGATAACATGACAACATGTTAAAGCAACGTGATAACATGACAACATGTTAAAGCAACGTGATAACATGACAACATGTTAAAGCAACGTGATAACATGTGACAACATGTAAAAGCAACGTGATAACATGTGACAACATGTAAAAGCAACGTGATAACATGACAACATGTAAAATAAACGTGATAACATGTGACAACATGTTAAAGCAACGTGATAACATGACAACATGTTAAAGCAACGTGATAACATGACAACATGTTAAAGCAACGTGATAACATGACAACATGTAAAAGAAACGTGATAACATGACAACATGTTAAACCAATGTGATAACATGACAACATGTCAAAGCAACATGGTAACATGACAACATGTAAAAGCAAAGTGATAACATGACAACATGCAAAATCAACGTGATAACGTGACAACATGTCAAAGCAATGTGATAACATGACAACATGTAAAAGCTAAGTAATAACATGACAACATGTAAAAGCAATGTGATAACATGACAACATGTAAAAGCAATGTGATAACATGACATGTAAAAGAAACGTGATAACATGACAACATGTTAAAGCAACGTGATAACATGACAACATGTTAAACCAACGTGATAACATGACAACATGTAAAAGCAACGTGATAACATGTGACAACATGTAAAGGCAACGTGATAACATGACAACATGTCAAAGCAACGTGATAACATGACAACATGTAAAACCAACGTGATAACATGTGACAACATGTAAAAGCAACGTGATAACATGACAACATGTAAAATAAACGTGATAACATGTGACAACATGTTAAAGCAACGTGATAACATGACACCATGTTAAAGCAATGTGATAACATGTGACAACATGTAAAAGCAACGTGATAACATGTGACAACATGTAAAAGCAACGTGATAAGATGACAACATGTAAAATAAACGTGATAACATGTGACAACATGTTAAAGCAACGTGATAATATGACAACATGTTAAAGCAACGTGATAACATGACATGTAAAAGAAACGTGATAACATGACAACATGTTAAAGCAACGTGATAACATGTGACAACATGTAAAAGAAGCGTGATAACATGACAACATGTAAAAGCAACGTGATAACATGTGACAACATGTAAAAACAACGTGATAACATGACAACATGTAAAATAAACGTGATAACATGTGACAACATGTTAAAGCAACGTGATAACATGACAACATGTTAAAGCAACGTGATAACATGTGACAACATGTAAAAGCAACGTGATAACATGTGACAACATGTAAAAGCAACGTGATAACATGTGACAACATGTCAAAGCAACGTGGTAACATGACAACATGTAAAAGCAAAGTGATAACATGACAACATGCAAAATCAACGTGATAACGTGACAACATGTCAAAGCAATGTGATAACATGACAACATGTAAAAGCAAAGTAATAACATGACAACATGTAAAAGCAATGTGATAACATGACAACATGTAAAAGCAATGTGATAACATGTGACAACATGTAAAAGCAACGTGATAACATGACAACATGTAAAATAAACGTGATAACATGTGACAACATGTTAAAGCAACGTGATAACATGACAACATGTTAAAGCAACGTGATAACATGACAACATGTTAAAGCAACGTGATAACATGACAACATGTAAAAGAAACGTGATAACATGACAACATGTTAAACCAATGTGATAACATGACAACATGTAAAAGCAACGTGATAACATGTGACAACATGTAAAGGCAACGTGATAACATGTGACAACTTGTCAAAGCAACGTGATAACATGACAACATGTAAAAGCAAAGTGATAACATGACAACATGCAAAATCAACGTGATAACGTGACAACATGTCAAAGCAATGTGATAACATGACAACATGTAAAAGCAAAGTAATAACATGACAACATGTAAAAGCAACGTGATAACATGACAACATCAAACTAGACATGTTAAAACATGATCTAATGTGAAATAAATGTGACACCATGGGGATGCAACATTTCTACATGTGATACCATGAAACAAGACAGCGGAATGTGATAATGCCATTTTAAACAACAGAAAATGTATACTTATATGCTTGCATCAATTGTCCTACACGTGTGTTGATTATATCATATGCCTACATTACGTGACGAATAACGATTGCTGGCAATCACCAGCTGCAATGTTGCCTTCTGGATTAGCCCATATTATGGAATACATGTGAACGTTTATAAAGACAAAGGTAGACATGAATTACATTATTTGGATGGATGGTTGACACAACATGAAGGTAGCCCAATATTTGGTTATCTAAAAAATGGGTGAAAGTTTGCAATATACATTTCTCACTTGTGATTCCCGAACAGGATGGATGGACACACACCTTGTAAAAACATTAAAGCCTATTGCATAACATATTACAAAATTCTAACAAAATACGCCAGCGACACCATTTTAGGAGAAACAGGTTGTGAGCATAGTGTTTCTGATCTGGTTGACAATGATCTTCTAATGTATTTGTGTGGCTACAATGACATCCTTAGCGCACAACATTTTCGGGTTTGCAGAGAAATGCATTGAAAGAGATGAATGAAACTACTACCGAGGTCTAATAGACTCAACTTCTCATTTTCAAATGTTTTCTAACTTACGATGCATGGATTTGATTGATGTATTCAATGTATTTTCTCTGTTATCAAAATAACTAATGGTAAGACATGCAGCTACTTGAAATCTTGCTTCTGAGCACATGCTTACTACATGACAGGCATAAACGCGTCATGTCATGCATTAAATGATAGCAGGTTAGAATGTAAGGATTCTGTGGATTTGTTTTTGCTTGGAGAGGACTGTAGATAGTTCATTAAGAAGAATGCACCTCTGTATCTACCATTCTCTGACACAGCAAAACAAACCATCCCTTTAACCATAAACAAACCATCCCATTAATCACCAACAAACCATCCCATTAACCACAAACAAACCATCCCATTAACCACAAACAAACCATCCCATTAACCACAAACAAACAAAGCATCCTTTTTACCACAAACCAACCATCCCATTAACCATAAACAAACCATCCCTTTAACCACAAAGAAACCATCCCTTTCACCACAAACAAACCATCCTTTTAACCACAACCAAACCATCCTTTTAACCACAAACAAACCATCCCATTAACCACCAACAAACCATCCCATTAACCACAAACCAACCATCCCATTAACCATAAACCAACCATCCCATTAACCATAAACAAACCATCCCATTAACCACAAACCAACCAACCATCCCATTAACCACAAACCAACCAAACATCCCATTAACCATAAACCAACCATCCCATTAACCACAAACCAACCAACCAACGATCCCATTAACCATAAACCAACCATCCCATTACCCACAAACAAACCATCCCATTAACCATAAACAAACCATCCCATTAACCATAAACAAACCATCCCATTAACCATAAACAAACCATCCCATTACCCATAAACAAACCATCCCATTACCCACAAACAAACCATCCCATTAACCACAAACAAACCATCCCATTAACCATAAACAAACCATCCGATTAACCATAAACAAACCATCCCATTACCCACAAACAAACCATCCCATTACCCACAAACAAACCATCCCATTACCCACAAACAAACCATCCCATTAACCATAAACAAACCATCCCATTAACCATAAACAAACCATCCCATTAACCATAAACAAACCATCCCATTACCCACAAACAAACCATCCCATTACCCACAAACAAACCATCCCATTACCCACAAACAAACCATCCCATTAACCACAAACAAACCATCCCATTACCCACAAACAAACCATCCCATTAACCATAAACAAACCATCCCATTAACCACAAACAAACCATCCCATTAACCACAAACAAACAAACCATCCCATTAACCATAAACAAACCATCCCATTGACCATAAACAAACCATCCCATTACCCACAAACAAACCATCCCATTAACCATAAACAAACAAACCATCCCATTAACCATAAGCAAACAAACCATCCCATTAACCATAAACAAACCATCCCATTAACCATAAACAAACCATCCCATTACCCATAAACAAACCATCCCATTACCCACAAACAAACCATCCCATTAACCACAAACAAACCATCCCATTAACCATAAACAAACCATCCGATTAACCATAAACAAACCATCCCATTACCCACAAACAAACCATCCCATTACCCACAAACAAACCATCCCATTACCCACAAACAAACCATCCCATTAACCATAAACAAACCATCCCATTAACCATAAACAAACCATCCCATTACCCACAAACAAACCATCCCATTACCCACAAACAAACCATCCCATTACCCACAAACAAACCATCCCATTAACCACAAACAAACCATCCCATTACCCACAAACAAACCATCCCATTAAACATAAACAAACCATCCCATTAACCACAAACAAACCATCCCATTACCCACAAACAAACCATCCCATTAACCATAAACAAACCATCCCATTAACCACAAACAAACAAACCATCCCATTAACCATAAACAAACCATCCCATTAACCATAAACAAACCATCCCATTAACCACAAACAAACCATCCCATTAACCACAAACAAACAAAGCATCCTTTTTACCACAAACCAACCATCCCATTAACCATAAACAAACCATCCCTTTAACCACAAAGAAACCATCCCTTTAACCACAAACAAACCATCCTTTTAACCACAACCAAACCATCCTTTTAACCACAAACAAACCATCCCATTAACCACCAACAAACCATCCCATTAACCACAAACCAACCATCCCATTAACCACAAACCAACCATCCCATTAACCATAAACCAACCATCCCATTAACCATAAACAAACCATCCCATTAACCACAAACCAACCAACCCTCCCATTAACCATAAACAAACCATCCCATTAACCACAAACCAACCAACCATCCCATTAACCATAAACCAACCATCCCATTAACCACAAACCAACCAACCAACCATCCCATTAACCATAAACCAACCATCCCATTACCCACAAACAAACCATCCCATTAACCATAAACAAACAAACCATCCCATTAACCATAAACAAACAAACCATCCCATTAACCATAAACAAACCATCCCATTAACCATAAACAAACCATCCCATTACCCATAAACAACCATCCCATTACCCACAAACAAACCATCCCATTACCCACAAACAAACCATCCCATTAACCACAAACAAACCATCCCATTAACCACAAACAAACCATCCCATTAACCACAAACAAACAAAGCATCCTTTTTACCACAAACCAACCATCCCATTAACCATAAACAAACCATCCCTTTAACCACAAAGAAACCATCCCTTTAACCACAAACAAACCATCCTTTTAACCACAACCAAACCATCCTTTTAACCACAAACAAACCATCCCATTAACCACCAACAAACCATCCCATTAACCACAAACCAACCATCCCATTAACCATAAACCAACCATCCCATTAACCATAAACAAACCATCCCATTAACCACAAACCAACCAACCATCCCATTAACCACAAACCAACCAACCATCCCATTAACCATAAACCAACCATCCCATTAACCATAAACCAACCATCCCATTAACCACAAACCAACCAACCAACCATCCCATTACCCACAAACAAACCATCCCATTAACCATAAACAAACAAACCATCCCATTAACCATAAACAAACAAACCATCCCATTAACCATAAACAAATCATCCCATTAACCATAAACAAACCATCCCATTACCCATAAACAAACCATCCCATTACCCATAAACAAACCATCCCATTACCCACAAACAAACCATCCCATTAACCACAAACAAACCATCCCATTAACCATAAACAAACCATCCGATTAACCATAAACAAACCATCCCATTACCCACAAACAAACCATCCCATTACCCACAAACAAACCATCCCATTACCCACAAACAAACCATCCCATTACCCACAAACAAACCATCCCATTACCCACAAACAAACCATCCCATTAACCACAAACAAACCATCCCATTACCCACAAACAAACCATCCCATTAACCATAAACAAACCATCCCATTAACCACAAACAAACCATCCCATTACCCACAAACAAACCATCCCATTAACCATAAACAAACCATCCCATTAACCACAAACCAACCAACCATCCCATTAACCATAAACCAACCATCCCATTAACCACAAACCAACCAACCAACCATCCCATTAACCATAAACCAACCATCCCATTACCCACAAACAAACCATCCCATTAACCATAAACAAACAAACCATCCCATTAACCATAAACAAACAAACCATCCCATTAACCATAAACAAACCATCCCATTAACCATAAACAAACCATCCCATTACCCATAAACAAACCATCCCATTACCCACAAACAAACCATCCCATTACCCACAAACAAACCATCCCATTAACCACAAACAAACCATCCCATTAACCACAAACAAACCATCCCATTAACCACAAACAAACAAAGCATCCTTTTTACCACAAACCAACCATCCCATTAACCATAAACAAACCATCCCTTTAACCACAAAGAAACCATCCCTTTAACCACAAACAACCATCCTTTTAACCACAACCAAACCATCCTTTTAACCACAAACAAACCATCCCATTAACCACCAACAAACCATCCCATTAACCACAAACCAACCATCCCATTAACCATAAACCAACCATCCCATTAACCATAAACAAACCATCCCATTAACCACAAACCAACCAACCATCCCATTAACCACAAACCAACCAACCATCCCATTAACCATAAACCAACCATCCCATTAACCATAAACCAACCATCCCATTAACCACAAACCAACCAACCAACCATCCCATTACCCACAAACAAACCATCCCATTAACCATAAACAAACAAACCATCCCATTAACCATAAACAAACAAACCATCCCATTAACCATAAACAAATCATCCCATTAACCATAAACAAACCATCCCATTACCCATAAACAAACCATCCCATTACCCATAAACAAACCATCCCATTACCCACAAACAAACCATCCCATTAACCACAAACAAACCATCCCATTAACCATAAACAAACCATCCGATTAACCATAAACAAACCATCCCATTACCCACAAACAAACCATCCCATTACCCACAAACAAACCATCCCATTACCCACAAACAAACCATCCCATTACCCACAAACAAACCATCCCATTACCCACAAACAAACCATCCCATTAACCACAAACAAACCATCCCATTACCCACAAACAAACCATCCCATTAACCATAAACAAACCATCCCATTAACCACAAACAAACCATCCCATTACCCACAAACAAACCATCCCATTAACCATAAACAAACCATCCCATTAACCACAAACAAACAAACCATCCCATTAACCATAAACAAACCATCCCATTAACCATAAACAAACCATCCCATTAACCACAAACAAACCATCCCATTAACCACAAACAAACAAAGCATCCTTTTTACCACAAACCAACCATCCCATTAACCATAAACAAACCATCCCTTTAACCACAAAGAAACCATCCCTTTAACCACAAACAAACCATCCTTTTAACCACAACCAAACCATCCTTTTAACCACAAACAAACCATCCCATTAACCACCAACAAACCATCCCATTAACCACAAACCAACCATCCCATTAACCAACCATCCCATTAACCATAAACAAACCATCCCATTAACCACAAACCAACCAACCATCCCATTAACCACAAACCAACCAACCATCCCATTAACCATAAACCAACCATCCCATTAACCACAAACCAACCAACCAACCATCCCATTAACCATAAACCAACCATCCCATTACCCACAAACAAACCATCCCATTAACCATAAACAAACAAACCATCCCATTAACCATAAACAAACAAACCATCCCATTAACCATAAACAAACCATCCCATTAACCATAAACAAACCATCCCATTACCCATAAACAAACCATCCCATTACCCACAAACAAACCATCCCATTACCCACAAACAAACCATCCCATTAACCACAAACAAACCATCCCATTACCCACAAACAAACCATCCCATTAACCATAAACAAACCATCCCATTAACCACAAACAAACCATCCCATTAACCACAAACAAACCATCCCATTACCCACAAACAAACCATCCCATTAACCACAAACAAACCATCCCATTACCCACAAACAAACCATCCCATTAACCATAAACAAACCATCCCATTAACCACAAACAAACAAACCATCCCATTAACCATAAACAAACCATCCCATTAACCATAAACAAACCATCCCATTAACCATAAACAAACCATCCCATTACCCACAAACAAACCATCCCATTAACCATAAACAAACCATCCCATTAACCACAAACAAACCATCCCATTAACCATAAACAAACCATCCCATTAACCATAAACAAACCATCCCATTACCCACAAACAAACCATCCCATTACCCACAAACAAACCATCCCATTACCCACAAACAAACCATCCCATTAACCATAAACAAACCATCCCATTAACCATAAACAAACCATCCCATTAACCATAAACAAACCATCCCATTACCCACAAACAAACCATACCATTACCCATAAACAAACCATCCCATTACCCACAAACAAACCATCCCATTACCCACAAACAAACCATCCCATTAACCACAAACAAACCATCCCATTACCCACAAACAAACCATCCCATTAACCATAAACAAACCATCCCATTAACCACAAACAAACCATCCCATTACCCACAAACAAACCATCCCATTAACCATAAACAAACCATCCCATTAACCACAAACAAACAAACCATCCCATTAACCATAAACAAACCATCCCATTAACCATAAACAAACCATCCCATTACCCACAAACAAACCATCCCATTAACCATAAACAAACCATCCCATTAACCACAAACAAACCATCCCATTAACCATAAACAAACCATCCCATTAACCATAAACAAACCATCCCATTAACCACAAACAAACCATCCCATTACCCACAAACAAACCATCCCATTAACCACAAACAAACCATCCCATTACCCATAAACAAACCATCCCATTAACCATAAACAAACCATCCCATGGAACATTTCTGGGATCATTTCAGCTCATAAAACATGGGACCAACACTTTACATGTTGCATTGATATTTGTGTTCGGTATAATTGACACATTGAACATTATTGAGTGATGGTAGATTGGTGGACCCAGGCTGACACTAAATAGCTTTCCAGGCTGTACATGGGAGAAAATGCGTGTGCCTAATAAAATATGAGAACCTGATTGTGGGTTGCAGCATGCTTCAGTCTATCACCAGAATGAACATGTATAGTCAGAAGCTTAAGGAACGGATTCAACAGTAAAAACAATCACATGCTACATGATTTTTCAATTAGAATGTATTATTGCTATTGATGCTTTTTCATTTTCGTTGTGGTTTAATTATTATCCATCTTGATTATTCTTTGGTTCTAGTTCTGATTCCTGTTCCCAACACTAGCAGAATGTGGTAGTTTGTTTTGCCTGGCTACCCAAACTCCTTGTTCCGGCCAAACGCTACGCCACGCTCAAGGAAGTTTGTTTCTTCTCCGCAATGAGTCTGCATCTGAGTACCTCCTTGACGATTTCTAAACACAAACACATTCTGACCGTTCTGGTTTGTCCCAGAAACCGATGGGGTTGGGCCAGAGCCCACGTGGGTAAAGCGGCATTTTGAAAATTCGCCATTAGCTTTGTTACTCTGATTGGTTAGAGATGATCCAATCAAAGATGACATTGCTTTGTACAACACCGTCATGTTGACACCACAAACGACTTCAACACTTGAAGTCTCAGACTGAAGTATGTAGCTAACAGAGCAGTATAATAACAACATTTGTCTTCAGGCAAGTGTTTGTTGCTAGCGTAGCAGGCAAGTGTTTGTTGCTAGCGTAGCAGGCAAGTCTATTAAGAATGACAGAAGCCATGGCATATAGAAAGATAGCTTTATTGCACAAGGTGTTAGAATACTCTTTTTGTTCGTTTTTTTCATTACTTTTCATAGAAAATGTTCTTTTAAAGACAAGCAATTGCTATTAGAAGCAACTCAAACGAATGTTTGGAATCCTCTCAACATTTTCTTTTCTTCAAATTTAAATTTTTTGTACATTTCTTTCCCTCACCTTTTCCCCTTTTACCAAGCATGCAATGTCATTTTTGAGGATGAACAAAATACAAAAAAATCATTAAAAAAGTGAACAGGACAAATGACAACATCAAAATACCTTTAAAAAAAGCATAAAAATTCAACAAATTAGTATAAAAAACATGAAGGGAATAGAGAAAAAAAGATTTGTTGCCCAATGTCGAAATGAATGTTTATCAAATCAATATTTTTCATTTTGAAGTGGGGCATGATTCAACCCTGATCTTGCCCTATTTTATTCTGACGAAAATAGCTCTTCATACAAAACTGTGTTTTATGTACAAGAGTTAATTTCTAAAACAATACTGCCAGGGGTAGTGTATATACTGTATGTCCAAGGTGGCAGGGAGTTGACTAGGGAGAGCTGGTTGGGAGGGTCCGCTTTTCCTGACCCTGTCTAGTATAGACACACACAACTTCAGTGTGTGTGACCCAGAGACATATACAGTGGGGAGAACAAGTATTTGATAACCTGCAAAATCGGCAGTGTTTCCTACTTACAAAGCATGTAGAGGTCTGTCATTTATCATCATAGGTACACTTCAACTATGAGAGACGGAATCTAAAACAAAAATCCAGAAAATCACATTGTATGATTTTTAAGCAATTAATTAGCATTTTATTCCATGACATAAGTATTTGATACATCAGAAAAACAGAACTTAATATTTGGTACAGAAACCTTTGTTTGCAATTACAGAGATCATACGTTTCCTGTAGTTCTTGACCAGGTTTGCACACACTGCAGCAGGGATTTTGGCCCACTCCTCCATACAGACCTTCTCCAGATCATTCAGGTTTCGGGGCTGTCGCTGGGCAATACGGACTTTCAGCTCCCTCCAAAGATTTTCTATTGGGTTCAGGTCTGGAGACTGGCTAGGCCACTCCAGGACATTGAGATGCTTCTTACGGAGCCACTCCTTAGTTGCCCTGGCTGTGTGTTTCGGGTCATTGTCATGCTGGAAGACCCAGCCATGACCCATCTTCAATGCTCTTACTGAGGGAAGGAGGTTGTTGGCCTAGATCTCACGATACATGACCTTCTCCCATTCCTCCTTTGGATCATCCAGATGGTCATTGGCAAACTTCAGACGGGCCTGGACATGCGCTGGCTTGAGCAGGGGGACCTTGCGTGCGCTGCAGGATTTTAATCCATGACGGCGTAGTGTGTTACTATTGGTTCTTTGAGACTGTGGTCCCAGCTCTCTTCAGGTCATTGAGCAGGTCCTGCCGTGTAGTTCTGGGCTGATCCCTCACCTTCCTCATGATCATTGATGCCCCAAGAGGTGAGATCTTGCATGGAGCCCCAGACCGAGGGTCATCTTGAACTTCTTTCATTTTCAAATAATTGCGCCAACAGTTGTTGTCTTTCCACCAAGCTGCTTGTCTATTGTCCTGTACCCCATCCCAGCCTTGTGAAGGTCTACAAATTTATCCCTGAAGTCCTTACACAGCTCTCTGGTCTTGGCCATTGTGGAGAGGTTGGAGTCTGTTTGATTGAGTGTGTGGACAGGTGCCCTTTATACAGGTAACGAGTTCAAACAGGTGCAGTTAATACAGGAAATGAGTGGAGAACAGGAAGGCTTCTTAAAGAAAAACTAACAGGTCTGTGAGAGCCGGAATTCTTACTGGTTGGTAGGTGATCAAATACTTATGTCATGAAATAAAATGCAAATGAATTACTTAAAAATCATACAATGTGATTTTCTGGATTTTTGTTTTAGATTCCGCCTCCCACAGTTGAAGTGTACCTATGATAAAAATTACAGACCTCTACATGCTTTGTAAGTAGGAAAACCTGCCAAATCGGCAGTGTATCAAATACTTGTTCTCCCCACTGTATATAGAGAGTTCAAACAACTTTTGGAATTCTAGACATTCAGTTACATAGCATTGCTAAAAATATTCCCCATGTAATGGGGAGCTAACATGGCTGCCATAGAATGTTGAAGTGTCATGTAAATGCATCATAATGCAGAAACCGCATTGGCCCTGCATTCTAAATACATGGCTCTGGTGTGACCTAAAGAGCGAGTCCCTGATTTGACTTGGTTAAAGCTGGCCGAAATCATAGGTGTGTTATGCCTCAGTACTGTCTGGCCTCTGGAACCCAAAAAATACAAATAAATAAACAAGCAAAAACAAACATATTCAATTAAAAATCAACAGATGGACAAATAATCCAAAAACAAAAGAAACGACAAAACACTTGAATGGCAATACTTCAATAGACATTCCAACAAGTTCCTGTTTTGATGTACATGTAGTAGCACAAAATGGTGCAGGGGATGAGGATGGACATGGATATTGGGGATGGAGAAAGAAGTGGGAAATATACAGTACTTCAGACAGGGCAGCAACAGAGACACCAATAGACCACTGACTGCACATCATCTTATCATATTCAAACTGGTAACGTCTCTCTGGTAAACTAGACAATTAACTTACTTCACATGATCATCCTCCTTGGTGTCTTGGCGGCCATTGTGTATTGGAAGGAGGGAGACAGTAATACATGGGCTGAGAGGTTGGTAGACGTCACAGGGCTACTGGTGTACACTCTGTGTGGTAGCTATGTGTGGGTACAGTAGCCGTGCTCTGATCCCTGACTTCTGCTCCACTCACAGTGACTCTGTAACCCCGCTGCTACCACAGGTCAAAGGTCAAATGCCCATACCTGAGGCCCTGAGAGGTCATGGCCTCTGTTTACTCAAGTAACAGGTGAACGAAAGCAGAGAGATGATAGACAACAGTGTCAACAGTGTAGGTCGCCCTGGATACACCCGTCTTCAGAGGAAATGATTTGGCTTCTGAAAGTAAGTACACCAACCAATCACTGACGATCTTATAAGATACTAACTAATAGGGGGCTTTGAGATAGACACTTCCTGTCTGAAAAGGAAGTCACCTCATTCCTCTCAGCCTGTCTACAGTAACATAAAGAACACCCTCTATATACACGTGCTCCTCCCTCTTCATAATACTCTTCTATTCTTTTCTCCTCTTTCATTTTCCCTGCTCTTCACATGATTGAGCGATTGTCTCATTCTTATAGTTTTTAAAACATTTAAATGGTTGTATAGTTTTATTCTTTGCCATAATTTCACTTAAATGACATAATATACTTATATAGAAATATATACGTAAAATCTTTAAAATACCAAATATTCTATATTTGTTTGTATTGCGAGAGCCCTGATGTTTTCAAATCATTGCTGGGTTATTTGGGTTGTCATGTTTCGGTCAAAAGCTATCGGATAATGTTGAGTTGGGAAAGAGGAGGGGAGGGTGGGACATATCAACAATAAATGTGCTAAAAATACGAACTTAAAATTCTGAGTGAGGTGAACCTGAAACCCTTCCTTATGGAATCCACAGAGAGAGAGAGAGTAACTGCCGATGGAGAGTGAGACTGGACGTGGAGACAGAGAGAGTGAGACGAGACTAGAGGGGATAAAACTGGAAGTCCTGCAGGAGCTTCTGCTCAAACCATGGAGGGCAGCATAATGTATGTGTGTGTGTGATCAACACTGCTTTTAGCCCAGACTCCTCTGCTATCATTGACTTCATCAGCACGAGCAGTGAGCTTTCACCATTTAGCTCCTCAGTAATACTCAATTGGTTTGAAATGACCTTGGAGAACAGCTCCAGGTCTTCCTCTGTGTGTGTGTGTGTGTGTGGATACGTCCCCGGATACTGAGCAGCATGCTAGCATGGCAGCAGGCTAACTGGTATTCAGTAGATAGTAGTTTGTTTTATACAGGTCCAGGTGAGCATGAATCAGGCAGGTTACAATGGTCTCTGGTCATTCCTGGGAGGCAGAATCCAAGGTCAGAATAAAGACTACTCAAGCTACTGGGTAATTAGCTGTTACAGTAGTTAGCTGTTAGCTGGGGACACCTGCTGCACTGCACTGCACTACATACCCACCCTGACCTGATGTGTAGAACACTGGTGTGGGGCCGGGCCAGACAGGAGTGTATAGTCTTTGAGAGAGAGAAGGGGGGCTAGTAGCTACACCAGTGTGTAAGACTTAGAGTAGGCCCCGACCCCTTGCTTCTGCAGTCTGCCCAACGCTGAGGAGCTGTTCTCTAGCAGTGAGTCTCTGGAGCCCCCCATCTTGGTGCTGGAGCCAGTGGGATTACTGCTGGTGCTGGAGGTGGAGGCTGTGGCTGCAGGGTTGGAGCTGGGCATAGTGAGAGTCCTCTGGGGCAGGGTGGCAGTACCTGAGCTCACACCCAGGCTGGCCAGCCCAGAGTGTCCCAGCGTCAGGGCCTGCTGCTTGGACGGGTCCAGAGTCATGTGACGGCCCTGGGTGTGGTACGCCCGCTGTGCCAGGCTGCGGATGGAGGCCTCCCGGGGCGGTACAGCAGGGCACGGGTCATGCAGTTCTGCCTGTTTCCTGAAGAAAGGGTCTGTCTTCATGTAGAGTGGGAGGTTGCAGAATTCACCTAGTGATGAGGACAGAACAGAGAGAGGGAGGGCATGTTGAGATGTACAGCCTGTGGCACAGTATATTATGGTGCCACTGTGCCTGTCAGGGTGGCTCTCTGTACTCACTCTTGTTGGCGCGGTGGGGGATGGGCACGGCCACATTGGTAGGTCTGCCGCGGTCATAGTCTTGGGGTTTGGGTGGCGAGGCGGTGAAGCGACAAAGGCCTGTTTCGGACGGCGTGCTGAGTGATGTCATGCTGTCGGCCGGGTCGTTGGTGCCAGTGGTCATCTGATCAGAGGAGCTGTCGGAGATGAAACATTCTGTGATAGTGAACTTGGCATGCTGCAGGTGCTCCTCCAGTTTGGCGTGTTCGTAGGCCCGCGCTAGCTCCTCGTACGTAGACGACGCACTCTCTGTGGACACCATGCTGTTACGACCCTTATCTGGAGAAACAATATATGAGATACCATATTAAATAATACAATATGAAGTTTGCATACAGTACAGATGTGTCAGTAGGTCTTTCAAGGTATCCTACAGGTCTGGTTTGGGGATGTAAAAGATAGATGTCTTAATGATGGGTCTTAATGGCGTTGTTGCCAGAGCTGGGCGGTACCCACCAGTGTCCTGCGACAGGCTGGCGCTGTAGCTGTCACTCTCGGTGGCGGTGATGCCGTGAGAGCCCATGGTGCGCCAGTCAGAGGTCAGAGTTCTTGCGGAGGCTGTTGATTGGCTCTGGCCCGGCCTGCTCAAGGTCCACTGGCTGGAGTAACGGTTCCTGGAGCTGTGGGCCGACTTCACACTCTTCCTCGACACTGGGTCTGAGGAGAGGATATGAGGATGGTGAGAGGATGCTATTCATATCAGTTCTAATCAGCATGTACAACATTAATGGTGCTTTATAACCACTTTGGGTGTCAGATCCAGTTAACTTCTACACATTACACTGTAATGTGACATCTTTCCATTCTATGCACATCCTACTGTATGTGAAGTACTCACTGGTTCCAGGGCGGATGTCTGACATGTCAATCAATGGCCCTGTGTTCTGGATGAGGGCGGGGTGGTGCAGAGACACGCCCGTGCAGAAGCTCTGTGGATTCACCGATTGGCTGAACTCGCTGTCCGTCACTGGGGCCGCTGCCTTGTCCTCACCTATTGGAGGCAGGGGATGACTAAAATATATTATGACCGTTGTGCAAAAATATCTGTGATACACAATTCATCTCCCTTGTCAGATGTTCTCCTCATAGGCTGATTGTAAATCACACTCTATCAATATGTATTTAGTAACTTGAGAATAATAGTTTATATATAATAGGTTAGTTAGTGTACTGTAACTGCAGGCTATCTAATTGGACGATATTCTGTCTGATCAATCTGATTGGCTGCAGTGTGTCCATACTGACCTATCTGTTTGATCCCCTCCTTGTCCTCGATGAGCAGCTGGACACGGGGTATGTCGATGTGGAGCCGGGGGCCCTGGGGAGGACCCTTCACTGGGGTGTCCATGCTGCGGTTGTTCTTACTGCTCAACACACAAAACAAGAAACATTCTTAGACTGGATCCACTGTCACATCAGCAGTACTTACATACAGTACATATAGAACTGGGGTATATTGGTGAAACTTTAACAGAGTTTACTGGGACTGAGAGGTGTATTCAAATATCCATCAAGGTCCACTAGAATATGGCACATCCACAACCACAGGCACCAATCAATCAAGTGTATTATCCTTGCCTGATAAGCATCTCTGCAAGGCTCTTAGCATCTGTGAAAACAAACACAAATATCGTTACTAGATATGATGGATCATCATGTGGATTAGGTCAACTGTTTTGACCTGTTACCTTTAGTGCTTCTGAGATACTTACTCACCCCCACCAAGCAATTATTTCTCTCCCTCTCTGTTTCTCCCCTCCCCCTTCTTTCCTTCTCTTTCTCCTTCCTTGACTGTCTCTCACCTCTGAGTCGTTTCAGTCTCTTCTCCTTGACTATGTCTCTCACCTCTGAGTCGTTTCAGTCTCTTCTCCTTGCCTGTCTCTCACCTCTGAGTCGTTTCAGTCTCTTCTCCTTGCCTTTGTCTCTCACCTCTGAGTCGTTTCAGTCTCTTCTCCTTGACTATGTCTCTCACCTCTGAGTCGTTTCAGTCTCTTCTCCTTGACTATGTCTCTCACCTCTGAGTCGTTTCAGTCTCTTCTCCTTGCCTATGTCTCTCACCTCTGAGTCGTTTCAGTCTCTTCTCCTTGACTATGTCTCTCACCTCTGAGTCGTTTCAGTCTCTTCTCCTTGACTATGTCTCTCACCTCTGAGTTGTTTCAGTCTCTTCTCCTTGACTATGTCTCTCACCTCTGAGTCGTTTCAGTCTCTTCTCCTTGACTATGTCTCTCACCTCTGAGTTGTTTCAGTCTCTTCTCCTTGACTATGTCTCTCACCTCTGAGTCGTTTCAGTCTCTTCTCCTTGCGTTTCTTGCGGATG
Source organism: Oncorhynchus kisutch (assembly GCF_002021735.2). Taxonomy (NCBI): domain Eukaryota; kingdom Metazoa; phylum Chordata; class Actinopteri; order Salmoniformes; family Salmonidae; genus Oncorhynchus; species Oncorhynchus kisutch. Next base: position 16,643,064 of record NC_034201.2, on the reverse strand, counting down.
ATGAAGAGCAGGGCGACGCCCAGGGTGACCAGGATGACAGGAGAGCCTATGGAGAACAGCTTCTTCACATCGTCTCTGTCCTCCTGGGCCGAGTTTATAGGAGGGATGGTACCTGGGAGGAAGAGAAGGGGTGAGAGGGACAGAGAGAGGGAGGGGAAGGGGGTCAGAGGTAGATTAAAGGACTGTTTTTATTACTACTTTCATGCCCACTCAGATTCTACTTCACCCTCTCTACTTTTCTTCCTCCCTCCCTCTCTCATCCGTGGGTTTTGGCTTCCTTCCTTCCTTCCTTCCTTCCTTCCTTCCTTCCTTCCTTCCTTCCTTCCTTCCTTCCTTCCTTCCTTCCTTCCTTCCTTCCTTCCTTCCTTCCTTCCTTCCTTCCTTCCTTCCTTCCTTCCTTCCTTCCTCCCTCCCTTTCCCTTCTCTTTGATGACTGTGAGTCGCTTTCAATAAGAGAGTCTGCTAGAATGTCATGTAAATGTCAAAGCAGGAAGTGAGAGCAAGTATCTAGTAGAAGCAGGAAGTGACTCACTGCCATCGTAGTCTGTGGTGGCGAACTGGGAGCTCTGGTTCCCACAGCCGGCACTGTTGCAGGCCTTCATCTTCAGTTCGTACCAGGTGGCCTCCCGCAGCTCGCTGAGGAAGAGCTGGGCTGTGGCGTTGGCCTTCAGGCTCTGCCAGGCCCACGTGCCCTTGGGCCGGAAGTCCAGCAGCAGAGCGGTGATGGGGCAGCCGCCGCTGGTCCAGCCCTGCAGGTTGAGCCCCGCGTGGGTGGAGTTGATGTGGGTGAGCAGGGGCTGCTCCTTGTTGAACGCAGGCTCTGCAGGGCAAGAGGAGAGACAGGGGGATAGACTGTCAGACTGGGAGTATTGAAGTCAGTGTGTTAAGAGTGTTGATGTGGTTTATGTGCAACACATGATGTGAGGTCAAATGTAAGTCATGCCATTTTAAAATGTCCCTCTTTCTCCTTCCCTCCTCCCCTCATGATCCTTCCTTTCCCCTCACCTCGTCCGTGCGTCTTGGCCTCGATGATCTCAGAGATGCGTCCTGAACCCACACTGTTCTTGGCTGCCAGTTTGACCTTGTACCAGGTGCCACAGCGCAGGTTGTCCAGCCTGAAGGAACGCTCAGTGGAAGTAATGAACACATCCCTCCACTCCTCTGTGTTGTCTACCGAGTACTGCAGGACAAAACCTGAGGACACACAGGGACAGACACCATCGATTTAACGTTCACTTATCATCTGCTAAATATACAAAGACACAATTTAAATAACAATGAAATACTGTACATGTCTGTCAATTAGAGTATAATCCCAGGCAAAATCAGGTCAACTCTAACTGCTGTTACACCCCTTTAACACCAAGGGGGGATATAAAGGATTTAAAACCCCCTCTGTGATACATTCTGCTGCTGTGAGTATGACAGACATTAGGAGTGGACATTAGGACCAAATCACACAAATAGACAAAAAGGTATATTGACTGATCCTGATTTACTAATGCCCAGGTGGAGGGAGTGGAGGGGAGTACCTCTGATGGAGCTGCCTCCGTTGTCCCCAGGTATCCAGGCCAGGGTGATGGAAGAGGTAGAGGTGGTGGAGACGGTCAGACGGGGCTGGTCTGGAGGAACTGGACATACAGAGCGATCACACAGTAAGAGCCAATCAGCATCACATAGACCAGGCACAAACAGCACACACTTACAGTGAGCAGGTAGAGAGGCCAGAGGAACCAGATAGAGAGACCAGAGATACCAGATAGAGAAACCAGAGATACCAGATAGACAGACCAGAGATACCAGATAGAGAAACCAGAGATACCAGATAGACAGACCAGAGATACCAGATAGAGAAACCAGAGATACCAGATAGACAGACCAGAGATACCAGATAGAGAAACCAGAGATACCAGATAGAGAAACCAGAGATACCAGATAGACAGACCAGAGATACCAGATAGACAGACCAGAGGGATGATACAGACACACAGTCAGAGGAACACAGAGAAGACAATCTGAGACAATCCCAAAAGGTACTCAGATGTCTCCACAACCATACACACATTAGCCCAGCGTATCCCAGCTCACCTTGCACCAGCAGGTTGACAATGATGGTGTCAAAGCCCAGCGTGTTGGTGGCCGTGCACGTGTAGTACCCAGAATCCTCAGCTTTGACGGAACGTAGCACTAGAGAACCATTGGACAGGATCTGACGCTGTCCATCCACAGTCACAGGAATAGCCGTGTACTCACTGATACACACACATAGAGGATCACAGTTAGACTTAGCATAATACACCAAGCTAAACACCGGTCTGGTAGACTTAACCCCGACCAAATCCAGCATTGGCATCAAGTCTAAAGTTCCCACTTCTATTGCTTCTATTGCTTCTATTAAGGATGAGTTGGGAGAGTTCTGACCTGTCTTTGGTCCATTTGAAGGTGGGGGTGGGTTCTCCCACTGAGCTGCAAGGCAAACAGATCTCCTTCATCCAGGGAGTGGTCACTGTGCCCCCGAACGACAGGATCTTAGCTGGGGCTGCAGACACAGGGTACACAGCTTAAACTGGATATCACACAGACACACACACAGACATACACACACTTAAGCACCCAGGCACACTCACAGCCAGACAAACACATCCCTCACAGTCTAACTTCCCTGCTCTATTTTCTGATGTGTAAGCGTTTGTCTCTAGTGTTTGCTGAGTGAGCTTGGTATTGAGTAGGTTAGCCTGGAGGGTAGCCTTTTACCCACTGTTATGAGAGCAGAGTGCTGTAGTGCCCTCCCCCCTTTCCCTCCCAGCCCTCCATCTCTCTCTGTCTATCTATACTCCATAGATTCTCCCTTGTATTGATTCCTGTCTCTCCCCCCTCCCCTGTTCATCACCACATAATTAACAACAGTGTTTCCTGCTACACCGCCAGCCCTCAATCAATACTACAGCTGTCAGTCAATAGGACAGAGAGAGAGAGAGAGAGAGAGAGAGAAAGAAAAAAAAGAGAGGGAGAGAGGAGAGAGAGAGAAAGAAAGAAAGAAAGCAAGAAAGAAAGAAAGAAAGAGAGAGAGAGAGAGAAAGAGAGAGAGAGAGAGAGAGAGAAAGAGAGAGAGAAAGAGAGAGAGAGAGAGAGAAAGAGAGAGAGAGAGAGAGAGAGAGAGAGAGAGAGAAAGAGAGAGAGAGACAGAAAGAGAGAGACAGAGACAGAGACAGAGAGAGAGAAGAAGAGAATGGGAGAGATAGTGAGATTGGGGAAGAGAAGAGAGAAGAAAGGTAGAGAGAGACAGATTAAACCCCTCTGTGTATTTCTGCAATACTTATTCCTCTTTTTTTAGTTATCTTAATAACCTTTAGAAAAATCCCCCCCCCCCCTATTACCCCTCATCCCCTTCTCCCTCACCTTTCCCAGCAGGCTCCACGGTGACCTTTTCGCTGATGTTGCCGCGGCCAGCGGTTGTCACAGCGGCGGCCCAGATGAGGTACTGTTTACCGCGGGTCAGATGGGTGATCCTGTAGAACAACATCTCTGGGTTGGTCTCATACTCACTGGGAGCCTGGGGGAGAAAGATAGTGGTTAGATTACTAACATTGTATGATACCATGGTACGGTAGCACTCTGGAGGGGCAGCTTGGCATCTATGGTCTAATGGCATGAGGGAAAGCTCAGATGGCTTCAAAGAGGGTTAGAACTAAGGAGTATAACTCATGCATGTATGTAGGCACGTACACACACACATGCACCACCTCCCTCATCTGTTCATCACTCAATACCCATCTTCGCCTCTTTTTCCATTTGCCTCATTTACCTTGTTCTCTCTTTCTCTCTCCCTCCCTATCTCAGCCTCTACCCAGGCTTGCTGGAGAGTGGGTATGACAGAGGGATAGAGAGAAGAAGGGAGGGGAGGAGGGAGAAGGGGTGAATGTGGGGCTCTGGGGGGGTGAGTAACAGGAACATTAGAACATTCCTCCAGTGTGGAGGCAGCAGTGTCGTGGTGATTCAGGGCGCGATACAGGGACATAATGAAAAGAGGAACAAAAGCACTCTCATCTCAGTGTGACGGATACCCTCCCTCCCTCCTCCATACTCATTCACATGGTACTCATGCAGAGAGAGAGAGAGAGGGGGGGGGGTGAGGATTTGTGAATGATAAGAAAGTGGGATTCTTCCATGATAGCAGGATTTTAATGTATATGTGTATGTGTGTGTGTGAGCATAGTGTGAAATCTGTGTGAAATCTGCATCACTAGTGCAGGCCTGGGTGTGAGAGCTCCTGATGCTGCAGTGTGCATGTGGGAGCTTGTTCTCCACTTAATTTGCATATCTACGTCTCATCACGTTGCCAAGACAACCACATCTGTTCATCTGGGGGGGCAGGAAATAAAGTGACGGAGCAAACACAGAGAGAGAGAGAGACACACCCGAACAAACACACACACACACACACACACCACACACACACACACACACACACACACACACACACACACACACACACACACACACACACACACACACACTGAGTGATGATTACTAATGAATTATCCATCAAGTGCTATATCATGCATTCACATCATGTTTTGTCGTTAGGTCCTTAATTATCTGCCTCTCCAATACCTGTAACTGCGCCTCCCCCATCCCACACTCTCCCCTCTCAGTGGTACTTACCGGCTGTCCGGAGCCTGGGCTGGAGCAGTAGATGGTGTACTTGCGGATGACACCATTGGGTTTATGGGGGGGTAGCCAGGACACGACCACACTGCTGGGAGATGAGGGCACAGCTTTGATACCAGCTGGAGGACCTGGGACTGGAGAGTTCACAACAGATAGACAGGTCAGCAGGGTTGTGTGTGTGTGTGTGTGCACAGTGTGTGCGTGCACGTGCGTGTGCGTGAGTGCGTGTGCGTGCGTGCGTGTGTACTAAAGCCATGTTCAAGGAAACACAGGTGTGGGTGCGTTTCCATGCACGGTGTGGGTGTTATAGGGACATATACATTAAAATTGGGGATTTATCTGCCTCCCCAGAGTCAGATGAACTAGCTTCCAGTCATTGTGCTAATGTTAGTTAGGATTGGTTCGCAAAACTACCTCTAACTTCCTTCATATTGGACACAGAGACTTATAAATGGTTTCCGCAACTTCAAAATCTCAGAAGTATTTCTATAACGGAGTGTTTAAGTGAGCAAGGTTGTTCGCAGGTTGCCAATCTTATTTTGTGCTGTAAGCTGCTCTGAGAGGTCAACTTGGAGGTCAGCTGGGGAGGGTCGGGGCCAGACCAGGGTCAGCGGTGACATATGCTACCTCAGACACTGGTCAGCGGAGCTGCTCTGTTCCGTCTGCTGTGCTCTGGCTTGCCATGACACCCTGCAGTCTAACTCTCTAACCCCTAAACAGATTAACAGGCTGATCCACCACTCACTGCATGGCCACTTGACTGGCTCACTGAGACGCCTAAAGAGCCTTACTACTATCAGTCATCAACACATATAAAGCCTCCTACTGTCCACACATACTGTCTACACATACTGTCCACACATACTGTCTACACATACTGTCTACACATACTGTCTACACCTACTGTCTACACCTACTGTCTACACATACTGTCTACACCTACTGTCTACACCTACTGTCTACACATACTGTCTACACATACTGTCTACACCTACTGTCTACACATACTGTCTACACCTACTGTCCACACATACTGTCTACACATACTGTCTACACATACTGTCTACACCTACTGTCCACACATACTGTCTACACATACTGTCTACACATACTGTCTACACATACTGTCTACACCTACTGTCCACACCTACTGTCCACACATACTGTCTACACATACTGTCTACACATACTGTCTACACCTACTGTCCACACCTACTGTCCACACATACTGTCTACACATACTGTCCACACATACTGTCTACACATACTGTCTACACATACTGTCCACACATACTGTCTACACATACTGTCCACACATACTGTCCACACATACTGTCCACACATACTGTCTACACATACTGTCCACACATACTGTCCACACATACTGTCTACACATACTGTCCACACATACTGTCTACACATACTGTCCACACATACTGTCCACACATACTGTCCACACATACTGTCTACACATACTGTCCACACATACTGTCTACACCTACTGTCTACACCTACTGTCCACACCTACTGTCCACACATACTGTCTACACATACTGTCTACACATACTGTCTACACCTACTGTCCACACCTACTGTCCACACATACTGTCTACACATACTGTCCACACATACTGTCTACACATACTGTCTACACATACTGTCCACACATACTGTCTACACATACTGTCCACACATACTGTCCACACATACTGTCCACACATACTGTCTACACATACTGTCCACACATACTGTCCACACATACTGTCTACACATACTGTCCACACATACTGTCTACACATACTGTCCACACATACTGTCCACACATACTGTCCACACATACTGTCTACACATACTGTCCACACATACTGTCCACACATACTGTCTACACATACTGTCCACACATACTGTCCACACATACTGTCTACACATACTGTCTACACATACTGTCTACACCTACTGTCTACACCTACTGTCTATACCTACTGTCTACACCTACTGTCTACACATACTGTTTACACATACTGTCCACACATACTGTCTACACATACTGTCTACACCTACTGTCCACACATACTGTCTACACATACTGTCTACACACACTGTCTACACACACTTTCTACACATACTGTCTACACATACTGTCTACACCTACTGTCTACACATACTGTCTACACACACTGTCTACACACACTTTCTACACACACTTTCTACACATACTGTCTACACATACTGTCTACACCTACTGTCTACACATACTGTATACACATACTGTCTACACATACTGTCTACACACACTGTCTACACATACTGTCCACACATACTGTCTACACCTACTGTCTACACATACTGTCCACACATACTGTCTACACATACTGTCCACACATACTGTCCACACATACTGTCCACACATACTGTCCACACGTACTGTCTACACGTACTGTCCACACATACTGTCTACACCTACTGTCTACACCTACTGTCTACACATACTGTCCACACCTACTGTCTACACCTACTGTCCACACCTACTGTCCACACATACTGTCTACACCTACTGTCCACACCTACTGTCCATACATACTGTCTACACATACTGTCTACACCTACTGTCTACACCTACTGTCTACACATACTGTCCACACCTACTGTCTACACATACTGTCCACACCTACTGTCTACACCTACTGTCCACACCTACTGTCCACACATACTGTCTACACCTACTGTCCACACCTACTGTCTACACATACTGTCTACACCTACTGTCTACATCTACTGTCTACACCTACTGTCTACACATACTGTCCACACCTACTGTCTACACATACTGTCTACACCTACTGTCTACACACACTGTCTACACACACTTTCTACACATACTGTCTACACATACTGTCTACACCTACTGTCTACACATACTGTCTACACATACTGTCTACACATACTGTCTTCACATACTGTCTACACACACTGTCTACACACACTTTCTACACACACTTTCTACACATACTGTCTACACATACTGTCTACACCTACTGTCTACACATACTGTCTACACATACTGTCTACACATACTGTCCACACCTACTGTCTACACCTACTGTCCACACCTACTGTCCACACATACTATCTACACCTACTGTCTACACCTACTGTCTACACATACTGTCCACACCTACTGTCTACACCTACTGTCCACACCTACTGTCCACACATACTGTCTACACCTACTGTCCACACCTACTGTCCATACATACTGTCTACACATACTGTCTACACCTACTGTCTACACCTACTGTCTACACATACTGTCCACACCTACTGTCTACACATACTGTCCACACCTACTGTCTACACCTACTGTCCACACCTACTGTCCACACATACTGTCTACACCTACTGTCCACACCTACTGTCTACACATACTGTCTACACCTACTGTCTACACCTACTGTCTACACATACTGTCCACACCTACTGTCTACACATACTGTCTACACCTACTGTCTACACACACTGTCTACACACACTTTCTACACATACTGTCTACACATACTGTCTACACCTACTGTCTACACATACTGTCTACACATACTGTCTACACATACTGTCTTCACATACTGTCTACACACACTGTCTACACACACTTTCTACACACACTTTCTACACATACTGTCTACACATACTGTCTACACCTACTGTCTACACATACTGTCTACACATACTGTCTACACATACTGTCCACACCTACTGTCTACACCTACTGTCCACACCTACTGTCCACACATACTGTCTACACCTACTGTCTACACCTACTGTCTACACATACTGTCCACACCTACTGTCTACACATACTGTCCACACCTACTGTCTACACCTACTGTCCACACCTACTGTCCACACATACTGTCTACACCTACTGTCCACACCTACTGTCTACACATACTGTCTACACCTACTGTCTACACCTACTGTCTACACCTACTGTCTACACATACTGTCCACACCTACTGTCTACACATACTGTCTACACCTACTGTCTACACCTACTGTCCACACCTACTGTCTACACATACTGTCTACACCTACTGTCTACACCTACTGTCTACACATACTGTCCACACCTACTGTCTAACCATGGCTATGTAGCCCAACCACAGCTACCATAACCATGGCTATGTAGCCCAACCACAGCTATCATAACCATAGCTATGTAGCCCAACCACAGCTATCATAACCATGGCTATGTAGCCCAACCACAGCTACCATAACCATGGCTATGTAGCCCAACCACAGCTATCATAACCATGGCTATGTAGCCCAACCACAGCTACCATAACCATGGCTATGTAGCCCAACCACAGTTACCATAACCATGGATATGTAGCCCAACCACAGCTACCATAACCATGGCTATGTAGCCCAACCACAGCTACCATAACATCTAACATAACCCTTCAGAGAGAGGGACAACCACATCGAACATAACCCTTCAGAGACAGGGACAACCACAGCTAACATAACCCTTCAGGGACAACCACAGCTAACATAACCCTTCAGAGACAGGGACAACCACAGCTAACATAACCCTTCAGAGACAGGGACAACCACAGCTAACATAACCCTTCAGAGACAGGGACAACCACAGCTAACATAACCCTTCAGAGACAGGGACAAACCACAGCTAACATAACCCTTCAGAGAACAGGGACAACCACAGCGAAACATATATGAAATCTAATTGCAGCACCAAGACTGAAACAGTGGTGGTACTGTAATATTAGATGTTATAGAAAGAGCTAACAAGCATCTATCAAAGCAGGGCAACACAGAAGGGCTAACCTTTCTCTTTTCCTCCATTCATCTTTCCATTTCTTATTTATTTTCATATTTCATATCTTGCCCCCTCACCCAGACAGGCCCAGCTGTGCCACCTCTCCCTCACTCTCATCCTTTCTCTCTCCACTCCGCCTCTCCTTCTGTTTAGGGGAGTGAACGGGACAGGGATCGGCCTGTAATCCCGCCTCCAATGGTGTAAGCACTAAATTAATGATCTCTAATCCAGGAGGAGTTAATCCCTGGGCCTGGCTGGTTGGCTGGTTGGCTGCCTGGCTGGTTGGCTGCCTGGCTGGTTGGCTGGTTGGCTGCATGGCCGGTTGGCTGGTTGGCCGGTTGGCTGCCTGGCTGGTTGGCTGCCTGGCAGGTTGGCTGCCTGGGTGGTTGGCCGCTTTGCTGCCTGGCTGGTTGGCTGCCTGGCTGGTTGGCTGCAGGGCTAGGTGATGGGGAGCAGTACCCCCTCCTCTCCCCCATTTTGCTTCTTCTCCTTTACCCCTCCTCTTCTATCCCCCTATCTCTAGTCACGAGCCCTCAGCCATGGGCCCAAAGCTTCTTAATTCTCATTAGCACTGGTAATGGGGTCTCACTACACAAATGAACTTTAGTCATGGGTTTGAGATACACCCTGACATCCTCCTCTACACCCCCCCCACACACACATGCAACTCCCCACTGAGCTTCTCCTCCCTTCCAAGCAGTCAGCATCAGCGTCAGTGGCTCTGTCCATTAATTATAATCCACCATAACATTCACATTTCCTGTTGCTGCAGGATTATTTTCCTGCTGTAGAAAACTGGCTCAAATTAAGATCTTACATCTGTATGGGTTAAAGTCAGGGGAAGTATATGTACTGTATAAGTGTGTGTAGATGTGTGTGTCCAAGCAAGTGCATGTGTGTGTGTACTCACGGTCCTCGCGGGTTTGGATGTACAGGACATTGCTCCTGACCCCGTCCCCAGCCTGTGTGTAGGCCAGCACCTGGAACTGTAGTTAGTGAACTTCTCCAGCCCTCTCAGCTCCACCTGCTCACGAGTTGTTAGTGATGTTCTGCATCTCTCCCCATTCTGACAGAGGTAGAGAGAGAGAGGGAGAGGGAGAGGGAGAGGTAGAGAGAGAGAGGGAGAGAGAGAGAGAGAGAGAGAGAGAGAGAGAGAGAGAGAGAGAGAAAGAGGGGGGGGAGAGGGGAGAGGGGAGAGAGAGAGAGAGAAAGAAAGAAAGAAAGAAAGAAAGAAAGAAAGAAAGAAAGAAAGAAAGAAAGAAAGAAAGAAGAAAGAAAGAAAGAAAGAAAGAAAGAAAGAAAGAAAGAAGAAGAAAGAAAGAAGAAAGAAAGAAAGAAAGAAAGAAAGAAAGAAAGAGAAAGTGATAGAGAGAGAAAGTAAGCCTTGTTTGCTCATGAATCTCAAGTGCACAAATTGGGAGGAAAATACAGGTTAGGGAAGGTAAACAACTATATATTTTTTAATTCCAGGTAAACCAAAGACAGATTGGGAATGGGGTGTGTGAAGGGTTAGGAGCCAGATGAGGAGAGGGGTGTGAGTTAAGGGTTACCACACACAGAGACAGACAGGTGGGGAGCATAGGTAGCGTGCTTGGTACAGGTTCACACACCCATGTCAGACATCAGACAGACAGGTGGGGCCATGGGTTTGGGGTTTAGTTAGAATGATAGTCGTGATAATTACTCTGCATCGGCCCCTGTGCCTGGCCCCCACAGCACCCACCTCCGTCAGGGAAGAGGGACCAGAACACCACGCGGTAGCCCTTCAGCACGCCATGCAGCGTCAGACGCGGGGGCTCCGCCCATGTGATCACCGCCTCGTCTGACGTCACCGAGATGGCCCGCACGTTCTGGGGTGGCTGGCTGGGCACTGGGGTAGGAGAAAGGGCATAGGTTAACATCACAGAAGGCTATAGTGTATGTTATTGAACACAGCTATCTCTGACTAATAGGACAGAAATGATAGTAATTGCAAAAAAATACTATTTATTCCAATCTTCAACTTTCAATCACTGCAACGGGGAGAGAAACAGATGTAGAAAGTGAGGGATGACAGAGAGAGAGAGAGAGAGAGAGAGAGAGCAAGGGGAGGGAGGTGCAGGTATAGCCGTCATTGTAAATAAGAATGTGTTCTTACCTGACTTGCCTAGTTAAATAAAGGTTAAATAATAAATAATAATAGTAAGGATGAAGGGAAAGAGGGATACACAGTAGCATATAACAGGGCAGACTGGACTGATAAGGGTTAACATGAAGGATGTTGATGAGACGCAGACAGAGTTAACATGAAGGATGTTGATGAGATGCAGACAGATTATAAGGGTTAACATGAAGGATGTTGATGAGACGCAGACAGAGTTAACATGAAGGATGTTGATGAGATGCAGACAGATTATAAGGGTTAACATGAAGGATGTTGATGAGATGCAGACAGAGTTAACATGAAGGATGTTGATGAGATGCAGACAGAGTTAACATGAAGGATGTTGATGAGATGCAGACAGAGTTAACATGAAGGATGTTGATGAGATGCAGACAGAGTTAACATGAAGGATGTTGATGAGATGCAGACAGATTATAAGGGTTAACATGAAGGATGTTGATGAGATGCAGACAGAGAATAAGGGTTAACATGAAGGATGTTGATGAGATGCAGACAGAGTTAACATGAAGGATGTTGATGAGACGCAGACAGAGAATAAGGGTTAACATGAAGGATGTTGATGAGATGCAGACAGAGTTAACATGAAGGATGTTGATGAGATGCAGATGGACGATAAGGGTTAACATGAAGGATGTTGATGAGATGCAGATGGACGATAAGATTTAACATGAAGGATGTTGATGAGACGCAGATGGAGGATAAGAAGCAGACCGGTTGGAGGGAGGACAATGTGTCCAGCTGTGTGATAATTGCAGCTGTAGAAGCAGACGCGTGTGGACGGAGGACAATGTGTCCAGCTGTGTGATAATTGCAGCTGTAGAAGCAGACGCGTGTGGACGGAGGACAATGTGTCCAGCTGTGTGATAATTGCAGCTGTAGAAGCAGACGCGTGTGGACGGAGGACAATGTGTCCAGCTGTGTGATAATTGCAGCTGTAGAAGCAGCAGCGGCAGACAGACAGACATTCTGAGAGTGTGTGTTTTAGCTATCACTACCATTATCATAATCAGGATCTACATCTAGCTCTGTCATTAAAGGCTGCACACACAGGGGAGAGGGAGGGATGAAGATGTTGTCTGTCCGTCTGATGTAAAGATGAAAAAAGAGAGTATTGAGAGAAGGAGACAGGGGGATTCCCCAATGAAAGCAAGGGGAGAGAGATTGAGGAGAAAAACAAATTGAATGATAAAAAAAAGAAAGGGTGTGAATTGAAAGGGAATACAGAGGAAACCAGTGAAGAAGAGAGAGGGGAAGGAAGAGAGAGAGGCAGAGTGGCCAAGCATATTCATAGAGTAATGGGCCTCTCTCTCTCTCTCAGTCTAATGAGGGATCTAATTAGAACTGGAGAGTGATGGGGGATGTGCTGCATGTTCATCTCCTCCATTTTGTCTCAGAGGCTGTGTGTGTGAGAGTGTGTTTGCACATCTGAATCAATTCATGGTGCATCTCTATTCTTATTGGCGCATCTCTATTTTCTATTCCTGTCGGCAAGTTAAACAAATCCACCTGTTCTGCTATGCGGATGACACACAGCTCTATCTACCAATCAGATCCAGTGACCAAGCTAGCGTGGCTACACTTCACATGTCTCTTGCTGACATCAAATGTTGGATGTCGGACAATTTTTTCCAGCTCACAAGAAGAAATCGGAGGTTGTTGTATTTGCCCCCCCCCCCCCCCACCTTGCTAGAACCCAGATTGTAAATGACCTTGGTCACTTGTCTACCAAAGTCAAAACTACTGACAAAAGCCTTGGTGTCTTCTTTGACCCTTACCTAAACCTTGAACTGCATGTCCTGCTTTTATCATCTAAAAAATATAGCTAAGTCTTTTATTTCAGTCACGGATCTGGGTATACATGCGTTTATTTCCTCACAATTAGATGTACTGTAGCTTGTTGTATACATGCGTTTATTTCCTCACAATTAGATGTACTGTAGCTTGTTGTATACATGCGTTTATTTCCTCACAATTAGATGTACTGTAGCTTGTTGTATACATGCGTTTATTTCCTCACAATTAGATGTACTGTAGCTTGTTGTATACATGCGTTTATTTCCTCACAATTAGATGTACTGTAGCTTGTTGTATACATGCGTTTATTTCCTCACAATTAGATGTACTGTAGCTTGTTGTATACATGCGTTTATTTCCTCACAATTAGATGTACTGTAGCTTGTTGTATACATGCGTTTATTTCCTCACAATTAGATGTACTGTAGCTTGTTGTTTACATGTCTCAGAAAGCACTCCATCATCTACAAAATGCTGCAGCTCGGCTTTTCACAGAATGTTAAAGAATGTTACCATATTACCACACCTATTTTAGCTTGCCTACCAGTCACGTTTAAGCCTAGGCTTGGTTTAGCCTCGTCCTATATCTCAGATCCTTTATCTCCCTACGAGCCAGGACGCAGCCGGAGATCCTCTGAAGGGACCTGTTGATCATTCCAAGTCTAGGTTGAAAACGAAAGGAGACCAGACATTTGCCATTAGGGCCCCTAGACTTTGGAATGTTCTGCCAGAGCAGATCAGGCTACCAGATTCAGTGCATCTTTTGAAATCCCTTCTGAAGACCCACTTTTAATGTGTGATTTGAATGAGCCGTCTTGTTTCATTCTCCTTCCTCCTGTCTTTGTTTCTTTGATTGCACTTTCATTGTATTATTTTATGATGTGAAGCACTTCGTTACCTGTATCGAAAAGCACTATACAAATAAATAATAATGATTACAAGCAGAGTATGAATCTCCTCCCATCACCAACCCCGCCCTCTGTCTCTCTCTCTCTCTCTCTCTTGCATTCACCATCCCTCCCTACCACACAACCTCAAGTCTAGCTCCCTCCCTCCCTCCCTCGCTCCCTCCAGTCTTACCATCCTCCAGTGTGGTAGCGTTGATCTCAGTGCTAGAGGGGCCAGTACCAGCCCTGTTGAAGGCCTGGACCACCACTCCATACTGGGCAAACTTCTTCAGGTTGTCCAGAGTGTACACCTCGCTGTCCCCTGTGGCCTTCATCTCCACAATGCTGTACTGGCCGTTACTGCCCGGCCCGTTCTCACGGTAACCAATCTGGTAGCCCCGGATCACCCCGTTCTGAAGCTCCTTCCTGGGGGCCTGAGAGGGAGAGGAAGAGGACAGCTCTGTCAGGACACTGACTGGAGATCAATGATGGTTAGTTTGAATGTCTCAGTTGTTATGGTATTATAGCATGAAGGAAAAGAGGCATGATGGTTAATGACGTTTACCCTCCATGTGACCCGTATGCTCTGCGACGTCATTGGCTGGAGGATCACGTCCATAGGGGGCCCATCAGGTTCTGTTGACGTGAGATGTTGAAATGAGGGTTTCAATGACACCAAACAAGACAGCATTTTAATTAGAGGTGTGTTTGTGCGTGTGTGTGTATATAAGTGTGTGTTAGACTTACGTGCTTCCTCAGTGCTGATGGTGAGCTCCTTGCTAGGCTGGCTGCGTCCGATCTTGTTGAAGGAGTACATGCGGATGCTGTAGACACAGGCAGGGTGCAGCTCCACGATGTTAGCCTGGTTGTTAGTGGGGGAGATGTTCCTGGTGGTGTACTTGTGATCCCAAGTATCTGTAACAAATAGAAGCAGATAGAGAGGACATTAGAGGACCAGAGAAAAGGGAGTTAGATTGAGGAAAATATGGATGTGAGGGTTTACAGGGTTGGACTGGTTGGACTCGTACCAGACTTGTTCTTATACTCGATGTCGTAGCTGGTGATGATGCTGTTGCCGTCGAACCTCTGGATCCAGCGCAGGTTCATACTGCGGTCCTTCACCTCTCTCACCTCCAACTCAGGAGGGTCAGGAGGCTCTGTGTGTGTGAGTGGAGGATGTTAGGTATCAATTTGACCTCAATCACTGGTCGGCCAACAGTGAGCCTATGTGCAGTAATAGCAGAGTGAGAGAGATAGGCACCTTGCACGGTAAGCTGGATGAGTCCTCGCCCCTCTCCGTATGAGTTGATGGCGTGGCAGGAGAAGAAGACTGAGTCCCCGCGCTCTGCTGGCTTCAGCTGCATGGGGACAGCAACACACATAGAAGACAGAGAGACGGCATGGAATATTTAGTGGTCAAAACTACCCAGCATACACTACTGTACCCTTTAGTACTTTCATCTCAACTAAATTGAGCTCTGTTCTAAATTCTAATGCAAGCAATTTCAATTCTCTCTCAATATTTTGCCCTCTTTCGTCAGTGTCTAACCTTGAGCGTGGAGATGACCTCGTCCCCTTTCTTGTTGATGGTGATGGAGTAGCGGGGGTTCCTCTCGGCGTCGATGACGGTGTCGCCCCTCTCCCAGCGGATGATGATGGGCTGCTCGCCCCGCGCTGTGCAGTTCAGCTCCTTCACCTGGCCCTTGATGGCCATGGTGGTGTTGGGGTGTGACGTGATCATGGCTGGAACTGGAGACACACAGAGAGATATTCATGAATATTATAAATAGATATGGCAAAATGAGAGAAGGAAAGAGGGATGGGTATTTGAAAAATCAAGGAACTGTACAGGTGTGTAGAAAATAGAAATCGACCCTCCATCACTATCTGTTTTCATTTCACGCTCCGAGCCCTCGTGGCCCTCCCGCCCCCCCTCCTCTCTTCCCCACCTCTCTCCTCCTCCTCTCTTCCCCACCTCTCTCCTCCTCCCCTCTTCCCCACCTCTCTCCTCCTCCTCTCTTCCCCACCTCTCTCCCCCTCCTCTCTTCCCCACCTCTCTCCTCCTCCCCTCTTCCCCACCTCTCTCCTCCTCCCCTCTTCCCCACCTCTCTCCTCCTCCTCTCTTCCCCACCTCTCTCCTCCTCCTCCTCTCTTCCCCACCTCTCTCCTCCTCCCCTCTTCCCCACCTCTCTCCTCCTCCCCTCTTCCCCACCTCTCTCCTCCTCCCCTCTTCCCCACCTCTCTCCTCCTCCTCTCTTCCCCCCCTCCCCTCTTCCTCTCCGCTGGCATGGGTTATTGATCTGAGGGGTTCCTGCTGTTTTGTTTTCATCACCAATTAATCAGAACCTTTATTTTCTTCAAACCACACACAGGACAGACAGGAAACACAGGACAACCAGGACACACAGGACAGACAGGACAGACAGGACAACCAGGACACACAGGACAGCCAGGACACACAGGACAGCCAGGACACACAGGACAGCCAAGACACACAGGACAGCCAAGACACACAGGATAGCCAGTACAGACAGGACAGCCAGGACACACAGGACAGCCAGGACACACAGGACAGCCAGGACACACAGGACAGACAGGAAAGACAGGACAACCAGGACACACAGGACAGCCAGGACACACAGGACAGCCAGGACACACAGGACAGCCAGGACACACAGGACAACCAGGACACACAGGACAGCCAAGACACACAGGACAACCAGGACACACAGGACAGCCAGGACACACAGGACAGCCAAGACACACAGGACAGCCAAGACACACAGGATAGCCAGGACAGACAGGACAGCCAGGACACACAGGACAGCCAGGACACACAGGACAGCCAGGACACACAGGACAGACAGGAAAGACAGGACAACCAGGACACACAGGACAGCCAGGACACACAGGACAGCCAGGACACACAGGACAGCCAAGACACACAGGACAACCAGGACACACAGGACAGCCAAGACACACAGGACAACCAGGACACACAGGACAGCCAGGACACACAGGACAGCCAGGACACAGAGGACAGCCAGGACACACAGGACAGCCAGGACACACAGGACAGCCAAGACACACAGGACAGCCAGGGCACACAGGACAGCCAGGACACACAGGACAGACAGGAAAGACAGGACAACCAGGACACACAGGACAGCCAGGACACACAGGACAGCCAAGACACACAGGATAGCCAGGACAGACAGGACAACCAGGACACACAGGATAGCCAGGACAGACAGGACAACCAGGACACACAGGACAGCCAAGACACTGGGCCTGGGTCAAACAGGAGGGGGAAAACCAAGCTCAGCCCAGGGCCTGGGTCAAACAGGAAGGAAGAACCAAGCTCAGCCCAGGGCTGGGGTCAAACAGGAAGGAAGAACCAAGCTCAGCCCAGGGCTGGGGTCAAACAGGAAGGAAGAACCAAGCTCAGCCCGGGGCTGGGGTCAAACAGGAGGGGAGAACCAAGCTCAGCCCAGGGCTGGGGTCAAACAGGAAGGCAGAACCAAGCTCAGCCCGGGGCTGGGGTCAAACAGGAGGGGAGAACCAAGCTCAGCCCGGGGCTGGGGTCAAACAGGAAGGAAGAACCAAGCTCAGCTAGGGCCTGGGTCAAACAGGAGGGGGGAACAAAGCTCAGCCCAGGGCCTGGGTCAAACAGGAAGGAAGAACCAAGCTCAGCCAGGGCCTGGGTCAAACAGGAGGGGGGAACCAAGCTCAGCACAGGGCCTGGGTCAAACAGGAAGGAAGAACCAAGCTCAGCCCAGGGCCTGGGTCAAACAGGAGGGGAGAACCAAGCTCAGCCCAGAGCTGGGGTCAAACAGGAGGGGAGAACCAAGCTCAGCCAGGGCCTGGGTCAAACAGGAGGGGGAACCAAGCTCAGCCCAGAGCTGGGGTCAAACAGGAGGGGAGAACCAAGCTCAGCCCAGAGCTGGGGTCAAACAGGAAGGAAGAACCAAGCTCAGCCCGGGGCTGGGGTCAAACATGAGGGGGGAACCAAGCTCAGCCCAGGGCCTGGGGTCAAACAGGAAGGAAGAACCAAGCTCAGCCCGGGGCTGGGGTCAAACATGAGGGGGGAACCAAGCTCAGCCCAGGGCTGGGGTCAAACAGGAAGGAAGAACCAAGCTCAGCCCGGGGCTGGGGTCAAACAGGAAGGAAGAACCAAGCTCAGCTAGGGCCTGGGTCAAACAGGAGGGGGGAACAAAGCTCAGCCCAGGGCCTGGGTCAAACAGGAAGGAAGAACCAAGCTCAGCCAGGGCCTGGGTCAAACAGGAGGGGGGAACCAAGCTCAGCACAGGGCCTGGGTCAAACAGGAAGGAAGAACCAAGCTCAGCCCAGGGCCTGGGTCAAACAGGAGGGGAGAACCAAGCTCAGCCCAGAGCTGGGGTCAAACAGGAGGGGAGAACCAAGCTCAGCCAGGGCCTGGGTCAAACAGGAGGGGGGAACCAAGCTCAGCCCAGAGCTGGGGTCAAACAGGAGGGGAGAACCAAGCTCAGCCCAGAGCTGGGGTCAAACAGGAAGGAAGAACCAAGCTCAGCCCGGGGCTGGGGTCAAACATGAGGGGGGAACCAAGCTCAGCCCAGGGCCTGGGGTCAAACAGGAAGGAAGAACCAAGCTCAGCCCGGGGCTGGGGTCAAACATGAGGGGGGAACCAAGCTCAGCCCAGGGCTGGGGTCAAACAGGAAGGAAGAACCAAGCTCAGCCCGGGGGTGGGGTCAAACAGGAGGGGAGACCCAAGCTCAGCCCAGGGCCTGGGGTCAAACAGGAAGGAAGAACCAAGCTCAGCCAGGCCTGGGTCAAACAAGAAGGAAGAACCAAGCTCAGCCAGGGCTGGGGTCAAACAGGAGGGGAGAACCAAGCTCAGCCCAGGGCCTGGGTCAAACAGGAGGGGAGAACCAAGCTCAGCCCAGGGCCTGGGTCAAACAGGAGGGGAGAACCAAGCTCAGCCCAGGGCTGGAGGTAGACACAACATTGAACCAAGAAATATACAACATGAAAGTTTTGGATAGAAAGATAGAGCGGGGAGAGAGAGAGAGAGAGAGAGAGAGACAGAGAGAGAGAGAGAGAGAGAGAGAGAGAGAGAGAGAAAAAAAGAGAGAGAAAAAGAGAGAGAAAAAGAGAGAGAAAGAGAGAGACGCTACTCACTCTTGACAGTAAGAACCATGCTCTTGCTGATGTCAGAGCCCACTCCGTTGGAGGCCTGACAGAGGTAGTATCCCCGGTCGTCCTCCAGGACGTGACGGATCAGCAGGGAGCCGTTCCCCATGATCTGGATCCGACCAGTCAGAGGCACAGTGTGGTACTGCTGGGGGTTCCCTATACCTACAGGGAGGAACGGCACGGACAGGCCAACTCAAAGTTACCCATAGTGGTCATGGTTTCTAATCTAAGTTATGATGTTACAGTAGAGAATACAAATACAAAAATGGTCTAATTGTCTCTTTCATCGTCAATTCAAATTTTTGGACAAGTTATTTTACTAAGATGAATGGAATTAGTAGACAGTTAGTTAGCTGATGTCAGTGCTGCAGGGTCTTTACCTTTTGGCGTGTTTCCACATGACTTTGGGAGGAGGGTATCCCTCCACAGAGCAGTTGAGTACTCCTGCCTTCCCATAGATCCCATCCTGGTTGTTAGGCTGTACCACGAAGCGAGGGGGAACTGAGGTGAAAAAGGTATATTGGTTACAATCAGTATAGAATAACAGTCATTATACATGATAACATCTCTAAAATGGTGGAGGTTCTTCATTATTCACCAATAATAACTATTCATTTCAAATGACACTTATACCCAATCAGCCCTTCCCTTGATTCTTCAACACCACACGTTTTTCAGCCCTCTTGCTGCATCTCACCCACCACCTTTTTTCAACTACCTCCTCCCATCTCTTCCCATCTCTTCCCCTCCTCCCATCTCTTCCCCTCCTCCCATCTCTTCCCATCTCTTCCCATCTCCTCCCATCTCTTCCCATCTCTTCCCATCTCTTCCCCTCCTCCCATCTCTTTCCCTCCTCCCATCTCTTCCATCTCTTCCCATCTCCTCCCATCTCCTCCCATCTCTTCCCATCTCTTCCCATCTCTTCCCCTCCTCCCATCTCTTCCCATCTCTTCCCATCTCTTCCCCTCTTCCCATCTCTTCCCCTCCTCCCATCTCTTCCCATCTCTTCCCATCTCTTCCCCTCTTCCCATCTCTTCCCATCTCTTCCGCTCCTCCCATCTCTTCCCATCTCTTCCCATCTCTTCCCCTCTTCCCATCTCTTCCCATCTCTTCCCCTCCTCCCATCTCTTCCCCTCCTCCCATCTCTTCCCCTCTCTTCCATCTCTTCCCATCTCCTCCCATCTCTTCCCCTCCTCCCATCTCTTCCCATCTCTTCCCCTCCTCCCATCTCTTCCCATCTCTTCCCCTCCTCCCATCTCTTCCCATCTCTTCCCCTCCTCCCATCTCTTCCCCTCCTCCCATCTCTTCCCCTCCTCCCTCTCTCACCGGTGACGATCAGTTGTCTCTCCCAGCTGACGGTTGCCGCGGCGTTGCTAGCAATGCAGGTGTAGTTGCCGTTGTGCTTCAGGGTCACCTTGGAGATCTGCAGGGAGCTCATGAACTCCTTGGTCTCTATGCCAACGCCGGAGGCAGAGCCAGGCACGATAAGCTGCCCATCTTTGTGCCAGGTGATGCGGATAGGCATGTCCCCTGACGACACCACGCAGGCGATGTACATCAGCTTTCCCACCGACGTGGAAGGGATGTCAAAGGGCTGGATCAGGGGCGGCACTGGGGGGCAGAGGTTACAGAGGTCAGGGGTTAGAGGTCAGAGAAAGGGAGAGCGTGAGAGAGTGTGTGGACTGGATTGGACACCTTGGGTGTAGAGAGAGGGGCACAGAGCAGGCTGTTGTTGGCCAGTGTAGTATGCCCCCTGACTTGCCCACCCCTGCCATCTCCACTAGCCCATAATAGGGGCTCTGATTAGAGACCAACTGGCGGAAGAAGTCATGCCGTTGCCATGGTAGCGGAGGGGGTGGGGGTGGGGGGTGCTACAGCTGAGACATCTAGGGGATTTAATCTGGGCCTCATTATGATTAATCTAATTAAATCAGGGACACACACACACACACCTCTACAGCTCCCCCAACACACACATACCTCTACAGCCCCCCCAACACACCACACACACACCTCTACAGCCCCCCCAACACACCACACACACACCTATACAGCCCCCCCAACACACCACACAGACACCTCTACAGCCCCCCAACACACCACACACAAACCTCTACAGCCCCCCCCAACACACCACACACACACCTATACAGCCCCCCCAACACACCACACAGACACCTCTACAGCCCCACAACACAGCACACACACACCTCTACAGCCCCCCCCAACACACCACACACACACCCTATACAGCCCCCCCACACACCACACACACACCTCTACAGCCCCCCCAACACACCACACACACACCTCTACACCCCCCCCCACACATCACACACACACCTCTACAGCTCCCCCAACACACACACACACACACCTCTACAGCTCCCCCAACACAGACACACCTCTACAGCCCCCCCCAACACACACATACACATCCCTCTACAGCTCCCACCCCCCCACACACACACACCTCTACAGCCCCCCCAACACACACATACACATCCCTCTACAGCTCCCCCCCACACACACACACCTCTACAACCCACTCAACACACACATACCACACCTCTACAACCCACTCAACACACACACAACTCTACAACCCACTCAACACACACACACCTCTACAACCCACTCAACACACACACACACCTCTACAACCCACTCAACACACACACACCTCTACAACCCCACTCAACACACACACACCTCTACAACCCACTCAACACACACACACCTCTACAACCCACTCAACACACACACACCTCTACAACCCACTCAACACACACACACCTCTACAACCCACTCAACACACACATAGACATCCATATAAAGCTAGATGCTTTTAACACCATGGTGTGAAGACCCTGTTGAGCTGAGTGTCTGGTTACGTCTAGGAAGAAACCTTGCCCAAACGTTGATGACTTTCAACAAATCCACTGCATTGTATTGAACAGCCTGTCATTGGTAGTTTTCATACCTACTCCCTTTCCCATAGCTGTATTTCACCTTTGCCCCTACCCCTTGTCCCCCACCCCTGTCCAGTCCCCTACCTTTCACAGTGACGTGGACAGTCTGGTCGATGGAGGGTCTGTGGCTGTATGAGCACACTACACAGGTAGGTACCCTCGTCCATGCCCTTCTGCACATCACTCAGCCTCAGGGTTCCATTCTCATACACAACCTGCCGATGGTTGTCAGGCAGCAGCATGCCGTCCTTAAACCACTTGATAGAGTAGTATGGGTAACCAATCACACGACAGGTTATAAAGGTGTTCCTTCCAGCTACAGCCGTGATGTCACGCATCTCCCTGATCCTAGGAGAACCTGGAGACACAGAGAAGAGAGGGAGGACAGGGGAGAGGAGGAGAGGAGGGAGAGACATGGGGTGGAAGATAAGAGAGAGGACATGGGGGAGGAGGAGAGGAGGGAGAGACATGGGGTGGAAGATAAGAGAGGGAGGACAGGGGAGAGGAGGAGAGGAGGGAGAGACATGGGGTGGAAGATAAGAGAGAGGACATGGGGGAGGAGGAGAGGAGGGAGAGACATGGGGTGGAAGATAAGAGAGGGAGGACAGGGGAGAGGAGGAGAGGAGGGAGAGACATGGGGTGGAAGATAAGAGAGAGGACATGGGAGAAAAAGGGAGCAGAGGAGGGGAGAGAGAGGAGAGAGAAGATAAAGGTTGAGGGGTAGAGAGGGAGGACAGGGGAGAGAGTGATTGGGGCAGATTGAGGGGTAGAGAAGGAGGACAGGGGAGAGTGTGATTGGGGCAGGTTGAGGGGTAGAGAGGGAGGACAGGGGAGAGTGTGATTGGGGCAGTTTGAGGGGTAGAGAGAGAGGACAGGGGAGAGAGTGATTGGGGCAGGTTGAGGGGTAGAGAGGGAGGACAGGGGAGAGTGTGATTGGGGCAGATTGAGGGGTAGAGAAGGAGGACAGGGGAGAGAGTGATTGGGGCAGGTTGAGGGGTAGAGAGGGAGGACAGGGGAGAGTGTGATTGGGGCAGATTGAGGGGTAGAGAAGGAGGACAGGGGAGAGAGTGATTGGGGCAGGTTGAGGGGTAGAGAAGGAGGACAGGGGAGAGAGTGATTGGGGCAGGTTGAGGGGTAGAAAGGGAGGACAGGGGAGAGAGTGATTGGGGCAGATTGAGGGGTAGAGAAGGAGGACAGGGGAGAGAGTGATTGGGGCAGGTTGAGGGGTAAAGAGGGAGGACAGGGGAGAGAGTGATTGGGGCAGGTTGAGGGGTAGAGAGGGAGGACAGGGGAGAGAGTGATTGGGGCAGATTGAGGGGTAGAGAAGGAGGACAGGGGAGAGAGTGATTGGGGCAGATTGAGGGGTAAAGAGGGAGGACAGGGGAGAGAGTGATTGGGGCAGGTTGAGGGGTAAAGAGGGAGGACAGGGGAGAGAGTGATTGGGGCAGATTGAGGGGTAAAGAGGGAGGACAGGGAAGAGAGTGATTGGGGCAGGTTGAGGGGTAAAGAGGGAGGACAGGGGAGAGAGTGATTGGGGCAGATTGAGGGGTAAAGAGGGAGGACAGGGGAGAGAGTGATTGGGGCAGATTGAGGGGTAAAGAGGGAGGACAGGGGAGAGAGTGATTGGGGCAGATTGAGGGGTATAGAGGGAGGTTAGTGATGCCTCCTAATCATACTGGTAATATTTGTAATATCTATGAATTATTTGTATTTTCTAAGTGATTGTGTGTATGGGTGTATGCACGTGTTTGACTACATTACCCTCAGTAACACTGTCCTAAGGTCTTGATGAGAACAGACATAGACAGAGACAGGCATTAGATATAGAGAGAGACAGAGAGACAGATACATAGAAAAAGAGACAGAAACAGACACACTAGGCAAGACACAGACAGACAGACAGACAGACAGACAGACAGACAGACAGACAGACAGACAGACAGACAGACAGACAGACAGACAGACAGACAGACAGACAGACAGACAGACAGACAGACAGACAGACAGACAGACAGACAGACAGACAGACAGACAGACAGACAGACAGACAGAGAAATAGAAAGCGAGAGAGACACATTCAGAGGGAGAAACTGAGAGAAAGGAAGAGGGATGACTGGAAGAGATGAACTCTAAGCCCAGCCGATGTGTTGCACCTGTCCTTGTGCTTGTCTCCACCCCCGTCCAGGTGTCACCCATCTTCCCCATTATCCTCTGTGTATTTATGTGTTCAACGTCTGTTTGTTGCCAGTTCGTCTTGTTCATTCAAGCTTACCAGCGTTTTTCTCTGTCAGCTCCTATCGTTTCCCAGCCTCTCTTTGCTAGTCCTCCTAGTTTTGACCTTTGCCTGTCCTGACCCTGTTTCCGCCCGTCTGACCTCTCTGCCTGATCCTGAGCCTGCCTGTTGTCCGGTACCTCTGCCTTACCCTGGATTACTGAACCCGGCTGCCTTTACCCTGAGCCTGCCTGTTGTCCGGTACCTCTGCCTTACCCTGGATTACTGAACCCGGCTGCCTTGACCCTGAGCCTGCCTGTTGTCCGGTACCTCTGCCTTACCCTGGATTACTGAACCCGGCTGCCTTGACCCTGAGCCTGCCTGTTGTCCGGTACCTCTGCCTTACCCTGGATTACTGACCCCGGCTGCCTTGAACCTGAGCCTGCCTGTT